>NC_053400.1:10342045-10524545 GCF_016859285.1 Xiphias gladius
CATTAAGATGTGTAACAATAATGAGACTAATAATAAAACTAATAATTTTAATAATAGGGTGAATAATAGTACTAATAAAACTAAATCATAATTATAGATATTATTATAACTAATAATAATAGATGATATAATAGATGAATTTTACCCAAAAAAAATACGGCGGTATTATCAATACTTGACATGCAGCGAAATGGCTTTCGTCAGTGTTCTAGTACTAAATAGTATATTATTTGATTATCATTAATGTTTTAATGTGTGAATGTGTTGTGGACGTGAATTTAGGGATCATTTCACTACTTTATATACCGGTGAGTAGTCTCATCTGCAAAAGGAAACATTTTACAATCTGATCATGTGTTTTGTATGTAAAATCAAATGTATTTGAAGTAGTAGTAGTGGAGTACAAGTAGAACGTAGCATAATGGGAATACACAAATAATGTACAAGTACCTCAGAGTTGTACTTAAATACAGTACTTGAGTAGATGTGTTCACAGTCTGGCAGTACCCTTACAGTATCAGTGAGTTCACCCTGAAACTTGGCCACCATGCATTATAACAAAATTGTTGCCTGCTTTTAACATAATTATATTTCTGTTGCTTTGATTTCAGTCCGAAGCAATAAAACACTTCTAACCCAAACCCCAAAATCTATCCACAACTACAATTAAAGTTAAAAGTGCAGTTGTTTTATGATAAGAGCTGCAGGGTCTGTAGCCACCAAGCCCTACCACCTGCTTCTGATTGGCTAGTGGCATGTTATTTTCCCCTCACACATACCCCAGCATGCACTGGGGTTTATTTATTAGGAATAAAAAAAAGGAGTCACTAATCTGTGTTCGGTTCAGACAGCGGGCTCCCCCTACACACTCGCACACACACATACACACACACATCTGCTTACCAGCTGAGCAGGGAGCAGTCCCACTGTTAGGCTTTCACATATCAAAGGGCCTGGGGTGCTTTGGCACTGCTGGGATAGTTGTCCTTTTTTACAAAAGACAAACAAGCAAAGAGCTCGGGATGCGGTCCAGAGCCGCCTTTGACACAGTGTTGAAATGGGGACTTGGCTCCGTGACATACATGATCTACATGTGTAAAAAAGCTGTGGAGTTTTTTTTTTTTCTCGACATTGTCAGTTGCTTGTCCTCAGCCTTTGGGAGGCAGCCCTCATTCTTTATAAATCTGCCTTAACCATATACCACAAAACAACATTATTTGCAGAACTGTTCGGTGGCTTCAATCTTCATACTGGCTGGGGGCTGCTTTTGTGTCAGAGGTGCATGGAAAGTATTACCTCTAGGTGTGCGGTACTTCTGTGATGAATGTTATACAGATTTTCAGAGGTCAGGATGTTAGTCTGACACTCTGACATCACCAAAACATCGGTAATTACACAAACAGAGTGTAGTGAATCTCTGATAGATTATCAACTGACAGGCAGCATAAATTATCCCACTATTGTCAGAAAGTCCCTCAGAGAGTAACATTCCCAAACAGCTAATCATTATTTGGTATATTTCATCAGTTACTGAGGATGGTAATAATGAAAATGAGAACATCGAGAAGGATGATGAAGATGACGGAAATCCTGTGCATCTTAAAATGATCTTGCAAGACATCATTTTAACACGTAGAAACAAATCACAGAGGTCCAATCCATGTACCGCAGCACAAATACAGAACATTATTTTCAGCAAATGGAAACAAGGCCCATTTGGGATCAAAGCATCTAATGGGTTCTGGATAACCAGAAGCTGCTGTCAGTTTCCGGCCAAATCAAACAGACATGCAAACACATGTGGCACTGAGTCCAAAAGATTTTCAATACTGCTCAAACAATTATAGCTACATTACATCTAATTTGCCCCCCCCCCAAAAAAAAAAAAAAAAAAAACCTGAGATGTTCTGGTCACATGGAACATATCAGTTGGGAAAGTTGACTGAATGGAAAAATGGCTAACAATCTAGAGAAATTACTTCACTTGGTCACCATTTCTATTGCTAAATTAAAAGAGCGTATCTATTCTGTGGCGATGAGGGCTTTTTGCAGGATATGCCTTTTGCACTTATGCCCTCCTCACTCTGTACTGGACTGCACCTTCATCTCTTCAGGAAAGAGGAAAGAAAAGAAGAAGAACGCTGAAGCCAAATGAAAAGCAAACCGAGAAAGACAAAACACATGTTCTACCAAATTCGTAATGTAGCCTTTGACGGTGGGCTAGGAAGAGGAGTGTAAAGTGCCTATGTTCTACTATAAACCAACTTGCCATTCAGTTGGATGTACAGTAATTAAACATGAAGGCGGCCTCAAAGAGAATGTAAGGAGCTCTGTGTATGGGAAGCTGGGTGTGATTTAAACTTTTCAGTCAGTGTTAAATGTACCTGTCACCATCAGCACGCTCCGTAACGTCAGCTAATTTGGAAATGAGGAGAAATGTGCATGGATAAATAAACACCTTTCAGTGTTCATGTCAGTGGTCAGACTGGTGGGTTTGGGTACAGTTTGGGCTGTCAGATAAATTCTTGATCACTTGCCAGACTTGAATCAGTTTCACATTCATCAGTCTCACATTTATTGGTTAACCAAGGGGCAGATTAATTCAGTGGATGTGCGTGTAGCATCAGTGCACCAGTGAAAATAGAATACGATAGAATAAATCTTTATTAACTCAGAGAAATTATGATTTGCACATGAAAAGACCTGTTGTATTCCCAAAGTACTACAAATATATGTTCAGTGTGTGTGCTAACAATCACATTTGTATGTGCGCCGTATGTACGTCTTCTACTGAATTCAGCGACTGGTCACACAACAAGACCTAAACCTGGTAACACTGACTCAAGGGGGGGAAACGTGCACATTAAAGACCAGAGAAGCCCTAATAAAGAGCCTCTAACATAAAACAGGTCCCATCAAAGAGATCCCTCCCAATATTTGTTGAACTCTTACATATCATATCATTGCCATTTCAGCCATTGTTCACTCAGGCTGCATTTGATCTGCAGGGCTGCCATAACTCTGGGGTAACAAGAGCGCTAATGAGAGGAGTTGGCACTTTATAAACACTGTCAGGAGCAGGTGGTGCAAGGGGTCACACTGGGCCATTGTGTCCACCTCAGCTGGTCCTATTCAGAACGACTTCTTTTCTTAGATTATGGAGTATTTTGACAAAGCAGCATATTTCATGCAGACGTCTTTGTTAAAAGTTAAGTCCGGAGTGGGTGATTGTATCATGCTGAACAAATGTGCGATTAATCTGCGGAATGGTGCTGAGTGATAGGGCCCAGGCTTCTTCAGAAAACAGGTCATCTCTGCCTCTACTAAAGAAATCCCCCCGACGGTGAGCGACGCAAGGACACACACAGAGGATGTATGCTTCCGTATTGAGTTTTATAACGTCTTTCAGCCTGACATTGTGCGTGAGATTTTAACAGGAGCTCTTTTGTATGTCAAAACCTCACTTTTAATGGGTTTCTTATAAAAGTGCTCAGTGATCATGGTATTCAAATGGCAATAGCAAAGCGCTTCCTCATTTCGGTGTCTGGAAATGATCCCAGGCAAGGAGGTGTACCACATCTTAGACTAAGGCTGCACGCTCTTTCTACTTGCTAACCGAAGAGCTCTTTCCTGTGGTGATATATGATCATTTATTGAGGCTTAATCAACATGTATTGAATAGTGTATGTGCTTTCTGAACCATTTTATAAGACTCGCCGTGCACTTTAAACCTTGGCCACGGGGTTGCAAGGGTTTTAATAGTATTCCAGCTAAGAGCTAGTGGCAAAAAAAAAGCTCCCGTCACTGCGCAGCTTTCATAGAGTCTTTAAGATTCCTTCCTTTTCCAGGAGCATTGAAAAAAGGTATTTATATTGGCCAGACAGTAGGTGCCACTCATTTCAATACAATGCAAGTAACAGGACCATCCGTGCATAAATTATGTGTGGTTCCTGTGGGAAATGCACAGCTACACATGAGAGAATTTGCAAAATCTGCTAGAATCTATCCACTTAGCTACACAGGACTTTTAATCGTCTTCATCACTGTTGTAGTAACACATTTTATGCACTATAATAACAGGCCACCGGGTGTGAACCACACAGGTACCCTGGTGCTACAAAGAGACTGAACAGGAGTGATGTGGGGGTGCTTCAAAGAAACGTGGCGAAGGCGGTAGGGTATATGGAATGGAAAAAGTCAGCAAGAAAAGAAAAGCCTCTTCTGAACCAGGACATAATCGTTTGGAGGACTCCAGCACATAACCTAAATAATACATTTCAGGTTTTGATATAACTATTACTGCCTGGGAAGAGCTCTTTGATGTTAATTGAAACCACTGGGCAGCAATCTGCTTTATAGCACTGACAAATAACAGTTTCCTAAGGCTAAGCACTGAAGGTTAGCAAGCAGAGAAGGCACATACTTGCTCCATATGCTCATTCGATATAAATAAAAATCAAAAAACAGCTTGTCTTCACTGAGGCAGCATAATGTGCTGGATAGTCCCTGGCCGGAGTTGTGGTGAGTAAAAAATGCTGTTTACAATTCTTAACAGTACCTTCACCAGAGGTCCCATGTGGTGCAGGACGAAGCTTGACTGTATTGTTTTCAGTTTTCCCAGTAGTTTGCTTCCTCTCTTTCATACAGACACCACAGCTTAACTTGATAACGCAATAATAAAATCTAGGTGGCCGACTAGAAACTCCTGCATCGGAAAGATATCATTATTCACAAAGAGGCCTGTCTCTTGTATTTCTCTTCTATTTTTCAGGCCATACAATGGTTTGCAGAATGGGGAGGGATGATTGCAGGGCTGTGGTCTCTGGTTTTAATACAGACACAACACAATGGTCTCTGTCTTCCTTTACTTTGCTTTAGTACATTCTGGCACCATCCTCTTGTCATCTTTTATTCTTCCCCAGCCTTTTTTAGACGCCCATTATATCACAAAACGAAGCCTTGTCAAGGGGTCATGCGGAGCTGATTCAGTGCACAATAACAGAAAACATACCCCCATCGTGAGCACAAACACATTGGCCAGATCAGTAGAAGCGGCTATATGATGATAGAAGGAGTTCAAAGTGAATTTTTTCCCTCCATCCCATACGATACCACATCAGAGTGTGTACACGGGTGACCTTGCCTTACGCTGAACCCCACAGGTCGGACATGAGAGGAGAGGTGCCTGCTTCTGAGCCTGAATCACTGTAGGACAAGTGACAGGCATTGTTGAGGAAGGTAATTGGCTTGTCTCCATGTAAATAGCCCGTAGATTGTGATTGTTCACAGGGCCTCAAATCTGACCATCAAACAGAAAACAACCAGAGAACTTTTTCCTCACTGACTCGCTCCCCATCACAATGACTGGCAGTGAAAACCTGAATGATAGTTTGATACGTTCCCTAAAGGAACATACTGCAATGATGAATTGGGTTTACAGAGCGAATGGAGTGGTGTGGATTTAAAAAAAGATTTTAAGGTCACCAGAACAAAAAGAAAGCATCTATAATATTGTAGACAGGGTTGGTGTTCGAAACATAAAAAAAAAAAAATCGTAAAAAATTATGACAGTAATCTTAAAATAACATTGAAACAATAGTTCAGTGTTTTGGGACATGTTTTTTTGTCTTGCTGAGAGTTACAGATGACCTAAAACACTGACTGGCTGTAACCTTACTGTAAATTTATTGCACAGATATGAAACTGGTATCAATCTTCTCATCTTACTAATGAATTGCATTACAGTTTTAATTAAGCAACTAGTGAGTTTATTAAAACATATTTTTCAAGCAATCCACCTAATTATGATCAAAGCAATTCCCTCTACCCTGGCTCTGAAATGATTCCACAAACATCCATTACTGAGAACTAGACTACATGATTTGAATGGTTTATATACTTTGTGAATCATTTAATAGGGCCCACTCTGCACATACAGTATATTTCTTCAGCCACAGGAGTTGTGAGGACTTGAAAACCAAGCCTCTGCAGGAATTATTGGACAAGAGCCTATACATTATGATCAATTAAAGAGCCCCAAATCTGACAAACCCAGCCAAAGAAAGTCAGGCAGCGAACCATCTCTTCCTTGAAATGTTAACCATAAAGATGATTGACAGTGGGAATATGTGAATGATAGTTTGACGCATAAAAGGAACATAGTGTAATGATGGATTGGGGTGATGGAGGTCAGATGAAGGCAGATTTTGACATTATAAGATAAAAAAAAAAGAAATTATTTACAACAAGCTCTAAAAAGGCACTATAGGCTGACATATGTTCATGTGAAAAAACTTACATGCATGCACATGGATTTAGTTTTCACAAAACGATTCCAAGGACATTTTTCAAATTTATTCTCCCCTTGGAAGACCAGGGCAGAGGAGAGGAAATGTAGGTTATAAATAGGAATCAAAAGAACCCCCTCCGTTTATTAGTAAGGGATGCCAGAGACACCGACATCTTTGAAAGTGGTAGAGCTTTTGAGCATTTTACAAGACAGGTGAAAGAAACATGTGAGTTAAATCACTGTAACCGGCTCACTTGGGTCAGCTCTACCATAAAAGAAAAGAGATTACAAAGGAAACTAATGAAGACACTGATCAAAGTCTGTAATGGTAATATGTAGCAGGTGTTTCAGACCCCTGCAATCCGCCCCTGCCCCGGCCTCCCACCAACGCTCCTCCATCCGTGAAACCCTCTCATGTATTTCACATGTGCTTTGGTAGGAACAATGGACAAAACACATTTTAGCACTATTCAAAGCATGTTATTAGAAATCTGGATGAACCCTCGGAGGGCACCTCAACTGTAGGTGATACACAAAGGCAGCCGCATAGATGCTGCGCGTTTACAGTGCTCTTTCATGATCGGTAGTGAGTTGAAAAGGGCTGACGTGGTTGAAGCCCACACTGGCAGAAAAGCACCTGGATTTGAGATGCATGCAAGAGTTGAAAGAAGGTTGGCGGGACTTGAACTGGAGCACGTTCAAAGCATGATTGCTATTTTTACACATAGTCTGAGATGAAAGTGGCACTGCTTTTGATTTACAAAGAGGGGGAAAGCATATGGAATATCCATGTTGAAGACTAGGATATTCTGAAAAAAAATATTTAAAGTTAATTTAAAAAAAACCTGTTCTTCAAAAGTTTTAAGCTTCAAAATATTACAGCACAGCAATGATTACATCAACAACAAAAACAACAACAACAACAAATAATGATAGTTATACCAATAATAATAATAATAATAATAATAATAATAATAGTGTGTAGTGTATTTTTCGTTGATATGTCACAGCCATTTTAAAGGGTCTGTAAAACTTCACTGACTTAAAAGCATGTTGAGCGGTGTATCTGGATTTTGTAGATCTGTACCTGCGCTGCACCTGCGCAGTGCAACATCTAGAGCGTGCCAAAGCTGCTTCCGCCACGAGCACACGTTCGCGCTGGGATTTGTAGTTCTCATGGCGAGGCGTTAGGCAACTACTTCAAGAGTCTCTGTGCAAAAAATAATTTTTCCCTGAAAATATTGACAGTCGGGCTCAGACTGTAATAACGTGAAAGGATGCTTTTGCATGCGCCCTTCGTATACGAGAATAGATTGATCCACCATAATTCGTGCACTACATTAACCAACGTCGCCCCTAATGAAAGCGAGGCAGTGTAAACACAACTCCAGGAACATGAAAAGATCGGGTGACAGTGAGGGGGAGAAGAGAAGAAAGGTATTGATAGCGTTTTTCTCCGTTAGGTCTGGCATTTTTCTAAGCCCTGTCGCTCGTTGAATATCTAATGCTCCTTATGTGATGCTGCTGGCTGCATTTTGAAGGCTAGAAAGCCGCGAATGTCAGCGCATACCTCACCTTGCGTGTTTCCTTTATTGTGTTTTCCATTTTTTTTCCCCCCCAGTCTACCACAAAGAAGAATTACAGTTACATTAAAACGCCGCTTTATCACGTAAATACACTGCTGATAAAAAGCCGTAGCTCGGAGGAGTAATGTCTTGGCAGCATCCCACATCAAGTGGAAATACGATATGAGTTAGAGAGTGTAGGATGCTAGTGAGAAAATAGTAAAAGTCACAACTGTTCCATAGGTTAGTTATTCACAGTTAGTAAAAAACAAACAAAACAAAAAAACAAAACAAAACAAAGAGCAAACACGAGGCTGCATCAGGGCTCCATTTGGGTGTCTTTCTGGTGTGAAGAATGAACAATGAATCAAGCGTTAATTGTTTAGTAGCAACGGAACAGCTCAGTGCCACAGTAAAAACAAAAACGTTAAGTTAGTGTACAGTGCGTTTCAGATCTGGCAAGGTGCCAGGCCAGCGGTCTACAGCTGCTTGTGGCTTTGTAGTAAATACACTGGATTAGAGTGCTGGGATGTACAGTAGAATGATAACTTATTGGCTGATGTTGTGATTACACTTAATCAAAGGCTAACCTCTGTTAATAGGCCAGCTGTAGCACCTGATAAGGTCTAAAACGCGAGATGGGTGCAGGGTCATGTTCACACGATGTGAACTGAGATGGGTGCATTTGTAACATGTGAAGACCAACTGTGTGCTGATGCGTTAAGCTGTGTGTCGTGCTGACCTGGGCTTAATCAGGCTTTCACATGCCGTATAACCGTGACTTTTGCGGTTTGTTGAGTTACTAAGGGAAAGGAAGGAAAGGACTCTGCTGTGCCTGAGGCAACATGAGCTGTGGTTCGCCTATAGTCATAGTGTCTGTCTGTCTACCTCTCTGTCTGTTTCTCCTCTTATCTCCTGACTTGGATGCTGTCTGCTGTGGCACATGTGTTTGGATCATGTTAGACAGCAGCGAAACTATGTAGGACGCGGTTCCTCCTGTTTATGAAAGCAGCCATGGCGGCCAGATGAGTGGCTCAGAGAAAGAACTCATTCCAGCTGGCCCTCAGGCAGTCAGGCAGCACTGCACAGACCTAATGGCTTAGCTTCCTTTCTCTTTAGATAAATAAAAGGATGAGCAAGAGGAATTGTAATTGCAAAATGACTATATGAATGTAGAGCAGCCAAGGAATGAGCCTAATTCATTTTTGCCAGTTTTTATAATATCAGTGTTTTTCTTTATTTTATTTTTTTTATAATGATACAGTTATTATGATAACTAATAACTTGGATATGATTGTTGCCTTATCCACTAGGCGAGTGTGTTTACAATGCTGCACAAAGGGAGAAATGTGGTATGATGGGTCCACTGTCATTCTAAGTTAGGGAAGGCAAGCTCCAACAGATTAGTGCCAAATGAATACACAATCTCCTTAGAAAATCCCACCACAGCAAGTCTGTATAACATACTGACAGGTGGGATGCCATAGTCTATATATATATATTTTTCGGTGATATAGAATAGGACATTGGCCTGACTGCCCAGGGGGAGTAACCACACCCCCACCACAGTAATTCACATTTATTTCAATTCAGCAGTCTGAAAAAACATGCTTTTTACATTATTTATAGTAGAGGATGTATCCATCGGACATGGTTTGACAAACTAACTGTTTTCTTTGTTTCAAACTCGTTGTGTTTGTGCATTGTCCCATGTTCTCAAGTAGCTACATTTTCACGAGTTTCCTCCACATGGCAACATTCAATTCGCCTTGTACCCTAATGAATTGAAAACATTTCATTATGTTTTATCAGTGTTGTCATCACAGGATGATTTTCCACTCATGCCTTGGCAAGTGTGAAAGCAGCACTGAACCTGTCCCTTAACCCGATGTTCTAATGCTGTCTTTGATGCAAGCTTGCCATTTGGACAGCGTTGACAGGTATCAAGTGCTGTGTCGAAACAGGAAGTGTGTGTGTGAGCTGCAGGCTAAGTAATGATCACACAGGGTCACCAGATGTTGTGAGGTCCTGGGCTCAGCCCAGCCCATTGCTTAGATCAGCCTCATTGGTTTGCTCTGGTTGTGTCACCTAGTGCAAGCTGTTTAGGGTATTTAATTTCTGAACACTCATTAAAATGGTTTGTGTTTCCCTTGGCAATTCTGTTAAATTAACAACTAGTGAGGTAAAAGCTGATTATATGGCCACACATCCAGACATGGTTAATCAATTTTCCCCACAAAATGTTAGCTGGTGAATTAGTGTAAAGGAAACGATTTATGGTGACTAATGCCGACGTCCTGTCATGTCAGGCCTGGTGTTTTAGCAAGAGGGGGTGTCAGATTCAGCACATTCAGCAGCTTTGTGCTCTGCCGGGCATCTTTTTCTCCCTCTTAACCCAAGCTACACGCTGCTTGCTCTATTAATGAGCCAATAATGGAGAAATAGTGTTGGGTGTTGACATAAAACATGGGTATGGATACCTAAGGCAGGGTAGCACATAAGCTTCAACAGAGCTAGATTTACACCTAGGCTCTGTGTAGAATGGTAGAAAGGGGAACAAGGCATGGGGGCTCTCACAGCTTCATCAGACCCCCGCCAGTTGAGCTGTGGAAAAGCCAGGCCTCAGAAACATACGGCTGTGGCAGATAATGATACCATTACACTAATGGAGCTGGCAAATGAAGGAGAACCCAGATGCCCTGCTTTATTACCGGAGGGGGTCATTTCCTCACTGCATTCCTAATGGCCTGAGCACACAGTATTGATCAGGCTATCATGCTGCTAATCCTCTACAGAATTACTTATCGCAGCCTAGGTGTCGATCCACCGCATGCCCTGCTCTGGCCTCGCCGCTGGGTGGGCGCTGCACGTCCAGCAGGGACCCGCCGGGCCGTTTATGCAGTCATGATTTAGGGCCGAGCAGGGATGGCGTCTGGGAGGTCTTCAGTGATGGGCTGGCCGATTCAATGTGTAAAAAAAGGAGGCAAATGAACCTAACAGCTTTCATTTAATTAAGGAGCAGGCAATGATGCGGTTCCTCCCTCTTTATGGCCCCATTGGCCACTGTGGAGCAGGGGAAACTGTGAGGTTGGGTGTTGTTCTCAGTAATTGTGTTGTGCTGTAAATAAGAACAGGAAGCCCTTGTGCCATCAGCAGCAGAAGGATGCAAGATTTTCACCAGGCCATTGGTCCAAATTAATTACACAGTGCTCAGCATTTAGTATTGAACTCTACTTCTTTCTTGCTTCATGTGGAGGAAAATTGAAGAATTCTGCATGCAGATGTACTTCTTTAGGTCTATACATATAGTGAACCTCCCAGTTCCAATTTGGATTTTTATAATTAAAATAGTGACTTTATCTGAAAAATGAAAAAAAGACATTAGAGAAGAAATTTCTAAATTATTCATGGTATGCCTTATTTGAACATGACTGAGAATGGTGTAGCCTGGGCCAATCATCATTACAAATGAATAAGAGGGTCAGGTAGCACAGAGCCCTTTGCCCAGGGCTTCTGACCTGTCATGTCCTTGGCCCCTTTACTGGGCCCCTGTGTGCATTAGCATCCTCAGGCCATTGGAAGCGTGGCATCCTAGCACCCGCAGAGCCCTCTTGTTACCTCTGGCCTTGGCTAATCAAAGAGTTTACCTTAAGGGGGACATTTAGCCCTGTTCGTTAGGGCCATTCCAGTAGCCATAAAGAAGTATTTATATATTTCCATCTGGAACAACCTGTCGTGGCTAGGGAAACTAGCTATTGATCCAGATATTTAGTCATTTCTTTCTGCGTGTGCTATCAATATTGTCCAAACATCCGTCCACACGAGGGTTGACCTCAGCCCCGGCCTCTATTTTTCGCTCCCATTGGAGTTCAGTGATATACTATTCTGAAAAGTAAAATCAATGAATGAATATGAAGTTTTGGTGTGTAATATAGTGCAGGCCCAAGGCCCCAGGTCTTTCATTGATCCGCTATGTGAGTGTTGGAGGGGACTGATTAGTCTGCTACTGAGCTTTTCCTCTACATGTCTTTACCTTGTCTTGCCTATTTGATCTTTGGCTCATATATTTGGACTGAGGTGTTTATAGATCAGCATGGTTAGTCAAGCCCTTCTATTTAAACTAATTCAGCCAACATATGAAAACTGTATTGTATAAAACTGATTGTTGTATGATTTGCCCCACTTCATCTGTGATGTAAGCATTAAAATCAGTGATTAAGGATACGTATATGAATGGTGACTTTTAAACAAAAGTGAGCTGTTTCCTAATAGTTAAAATAATGCAGTTATTACAAGTTACTGTTTATTACCCATGAGATGGTTCGCTGTCGATGACATTCTCTTATCAACCATACAAGAGTTGGCTCAGCTTCTGATGATCAATATGAGAAACCCTGCATGTCGTTCACTTACTTCCTACCACCTTTTTTTTTTATAGCAGTCTGTATTGAATGCATGACATTTTAAAGGTGCACGGTATGTACATTTGGTTTGCATCTGGAGGGATATCAACTTTTACAGCCCTGCCTGTGCTGTCTCAGGGTACATGACTAAGATGACCTGCCACGGACTCCCATATGTGGTTGTAGACCTGTGATCTTACTATACATTTAAATGGAATAACAGAGATAGCCTTATGCTAGGCATTACAGTTTGGTGTGGCTGTGGAGTTGAACGCCATAGTGAGTCATGCTGTAATTGAAATGGTCATGTGCAGAGGTTTCCCCCAACCACCAGCTGCCATCATCTAGCAGCCTTAGTCTGTGTAACATTCTTCGCAAATAAAAAAAAAATGAAATTGAAGCTTGATCATTTAAAAACATTAAGAAATGAATTACAACTTCAAGCACCAATACTTTGGTTTATTGCGGTGTCTAGCATTTACCAGTCACTAGGTTTGTCCAAACAGCCCTTGACAGCTCACGTGTCGTTACAGCCCCTACCGAGCACCTCATATTAGTGTTGAGGTTATAGCCACAGATGTCAGCATATTCACAAACAAGGCCGCGATGTGGATCATGCAAACTGGCTGACCAGATCAGCCGTGAGGTTCAATGAGATTACATCGAATGTGACCTGCCCAAGTAGGGTTCATCTGTCATGCATGTGTCCTGTCACAAGAGAGACACAGAATAATCAGTTCAATCAATAGATGGTGGTTGCTCATTGGACTGGTGCTGAATAAACATGGGAATGACCCTCTCACCTCATACACAGAGGCTAGAGCCTCCAGGGAGTTCATTAGCCACTCGAGGCTATGATCCGGATGAGTCGTTATTTTCCTTTTCTGTTTGTTTGGCATTCTGGTGGTGTGTGTGTGTGTGTGTGTATGTGTGTGTGAATGTGCACTATGTGTGGGGTTTTGTGTACTTTGATGGGAGTAAGTTTGAGGTGTGGGTTTGTGTGTGCCTTTGAATGCATGGTTGTGTGTGTGTACGCACACACTTTTTTCCATATTTGTGTGTGTTGAAAATGCTGTTGGTGTTAATGCTATGAGAACATAACAATTACCGAGGTAATCTTGTTTTAGACTTATTCAGTCCCAACCTCCAAAGCAAAAATTTCCGTAATGATCAATGCAACCATGAATACATCCTAGCTGCCCTGGTTGTTGCTAATGTTAGCTAACTCCAATAAAAAAAATTTCATTATACAAAAGCATCTGCATAGGACTGAGCCGTCATCATGCCGTTTATTTGTGAATTTATTTACCTTTGTAATGACTCACCTTTCCAATAAAAGTGCCTACTGCTATGGTGCTGCCCAACATCTGGTTTCAATGGAAAGTCCAAAACTCTTCATTCACAAAAGCTGCAGGAGACCAGGTTCACAAGGTGCTGTAAATAGTAACTGTTAATTTGTACATCATACGTTCTTTTCCATAAACACGAGCAATGAAAATGTGTTAAAATACCTGGCCTCCCGGGTTATTGCTTTGAATATAAGAAGTGCCTCCTTTAGCCAGAGCCAGGTTTTTAGCATTGCCGTTAGTTTAGCCAGCTGGAGGTACACTTGACCTCCTCTGCTGACCACCATTAACAAAATACAAGTACTTACAATACAAGTACTTACAATACTTGTAAAGACAGACAATAATAAACAACTTATATAATATAATACTATATATTATATTATATATATATATATATATATATATATATAACTTCCAGTGTGGAGTAATAGTCCTGGCGTAGGTGTCCTGGTTGTGCTGGATTTGCTCTCACAGATCTTTTTATATTGCTCTTTCCAGCATTTACTCAGCATCAAGTGTCTGAGAAGTGTCTGCTCACTTCAGGTGGTCTGTTCATGTCTCAGTGATTCTTCCTCTGAGCTCCTGTGTGTTTTTTCTTCATCAGCCTAACTTTTCCTTGCATATGCGAAGAAGCCAACGGCAGGCTGACTGGCATGCTGTCAGACAGGCGATGCCTTTCCAATGGTGGAGCATCAGCCCTTTCCTGAAAGCTTGTATGTGGGGTATGTGTGTGTGTGTGTATGTCTATCTACTGAATGTGTCTATGTAGAAAAGTGGGGGTATTGTCAGGACGTGACCGGCACACTTTCCATGTTCTTCTCGAGACAGGTGCTCCTGGGTGAGCACTGGTGCATGACAGTTGCCTTTCATTGCTGTCTTCTTTACACTTAACCCCTGACCAGCCCGCCCTTCTTTTTCTTCCTCTTCATCCTCTTCTCCTCTCTCATCCCTCCCTCTTTCCTCCACGTCTGACCTCTTCTCACGGCACTTCCCTCGGCCGTCCTGAGTGATGGACTGCGAAGGCTGGTGGGCGGGTTGCGCTTTGTATTTGGTGGTGGTGTGGTGCGGCAGGCTTGTCACAAGCCTAACACTGTCAGGCCATGGAAACCCGGCTGTCCAGACTTAACTGCACACACACACACTCACACCCACACCACAACTTTTTGTTCAGCAGTCCGTAATTCCATCCACTGGCGCTGTCAAGCACTTGATCAAATGTGCATAAAGAAAGGAGCCCCTTGGCTGAGTCCCATCTTCTCTCTTCCTATCATAATGTAGGCAGATTTCCCCTCCTCTGCCTGTTCCTTCAACTCTGTTTATTCAGATGAGCCTGACTGGGGGGCAGCAGGTCACATCCACTTGCCTTGCTAAAACGGTCCTGAATTGAGGGTTGTCTCCAGTGAGATGGAGAGAGAAAAAACACAAGGAGGGGTTAGGAAGGGCTGCCAAGCGGTCATGTCAGGGCTGTTTTCAGGGCTACTTGTGTGTGTGTATGTGTGTGTGTGTGCGCCATGGCAGGGGTAGGGGTTAGGGAGTTTGAGGGTTCAGTTGTCAACCCCTGTGTCATGCTTGCCCTGGCCCTGTTATGTAGAGGGCATCCACTGTCATTTGTTGCAGAACTGTTTGAAGTGGAGTGAGCCACAGAAGCATAAAAAGCAGTCAGCACACTGTGTGCTCTCAGGTGCCTTCAGGTAACACACATTTATTTAAAAGTACAAACTCATACGCTGCAGGGACTAATCCCTTATTAGTTTGACACTCAAAAGTTTGTGTCTTATCTAGTTTGGCTTTTTACAGATATTTTTCAGGCCTTTTAATCTCCATCATAACTGTGTGTATTGACAATGAAGACTGATCCAGATGTTTTCTATAGTACATACTTAGTTTTTATGTTGTTTTCTCTTTTGTTCTTTGAGCTTCATCATGTTAAGTGAAGTAGGTGGATTAAAGTCATGCTTTAAGCCAACTTTGGGACAAGTTACACTAGGCAAGCTTGTGTATTTTTTTCAACAGTCATTCTGTACTTCCAAGTTTTTTTGAAGTTTATCCCACTGTGTGTGTGCGTGTCTATGTGTTTGTATGTGTGTGTGTGTGTGTGTGTGTTTGTATGTGTGTGTGTGTGTGTGTGTGTGAGTGTGTGTGTGTGTGTGTGTGTTTGTACCTGTGTTTGTCATTGTAGGTGTATGTGTGTGCTTCATCTGACATACATCTCCCACATTCTCTCCACTATAGAAAAAAAGCATTGGTTAAGACTCCTTAAACTTGTTGTTGGAGTGTCAGTGAAGACATGAGCACAGCACACACTATGAGCTTAATCCAACAACAGCCCGTCTGCCATACTGCACACCCGCTATCTGCGAGCATGTGGACCCCTTCCCCACTGCCATTGTCATATATAGGGGGCATTGTCACATAGGAGATGGACTCATGTAAATGCGATGACAGGCTAGTGTCTCGACTGACTGACAGCACAGAGGGATTGGGCTAATCTGAGTGACTGATTCGAGGCGCACAGCGGCTCGGCTGTCCCCATAACTCCTGAGAAATAGACAGCTTCAGCGGAGTTATCTGTGTTTGTAAGTCCTTCTGCTGCACTGGGATGACAATAGGGATTAGTGCCAAGGTTCTTTAAACTGTTTTTTTTTTTTATTTTATTTTTTTTTTGGGGGGGGAGCTCTTATCGGAGTCTCGGCAGGATGCTGCCGCAGCCAGTTTTCCTTGACTGTCAATTAAAGAGGGGATCATTAACTTCAAGGGTATAAATGTTCTAACACTAGTATTACGTTGGGAAGCTAAGTCGCTGACAGATGTTCCAACTTTAATTCTCCACTTGTTTTTTTGTCCTTTAATTAATTTATGTATCACTATTCGGGTTTTAAATATTTTTTCCCCCTGTCTGCTCTTTGTTAGCCTGTAATCTCAGTTACCATGGTAGTCGCAAAGACGATTGGGCCTTGTCACTCGCCTGTGTTTCTTATGAGGTTCAATCGGCTAATGTATTCAATATCACCCAAACTGAAAGGTAAACAGTATCTAATGTTGTGTGTGTTCCTGCACTACCTCAATGCAGCCTGGAGGCGCTGGGTGGGAGAGCAGCATGTCTGCCTTTAGTTCTCCAGGTGTTTCATGCGGACCCAACTAGTTAGAATGGTGCTTGATAAAAACAAAATGAGCACAGCTTGTATCTCTGTACTTGTGTGGATTTTTTGGAGGTAAACAAAAGTAGTGTACTACTTTGGGGTTTTCTTGTGGAAGCTTTGTTGGCAGTTGTGAAGCATGGGTATGACAACTGTGGTTGAGATTTTGTGTTATAGAGCTGCGAAGGGATACAGTAAGGTGTATGCTGTAGGTGGCCACATATCGAATGAAAGAAAACTGGAGGAGGAGAGACGTTAGTATTGGGAGAGAGATAGGCGACAGAGACTGCTAATGGGCAAACCCTCTTCATCCACCGCTACTGCCATCACCACCACCACCCTATTCTCTCATGACAGCTCTTTTCCTTTGTTCTTACCTCGGCCCACTCTCTGCCGGGGATTCGTGACAAGTTTTTGCGGGCTGATCAAACGCCGCGGTGACACTTGATTAGGATATAGCGCTTGTTTACAGTAGTGCATGGCGAGGACCCCCCCTTCTCAGACAACAGGAGAGACTTCACCTTGACTAATTAAATTTGCACCTGCAATGCCAGCTGTGACAGCCACTGGAGGGCTGTATTTATTTATCACTCCATCATTTGTCACTACATACATACTTCCTGTGACGTTCATGGAGGCTGAGTTTGCATTAGCTCCTCTGTTTACCTACAGTGTGGGTTTCTCCAATAGCTGTCTTTATTGTTTTTCTCTCTGCCATGACGTTCAGGGGTTGGATTAGTCCTCCACCACGGAGACAGGTGATTGTATCTGAAGTTGTGGAGCTGCTCCAGGGGGCACTGTTGAGCAGCAAAGAGGGGAGGATGGACGTACACGATCACTAGATTTTCACGTTTGGGAAATCCTGTGTGTAATATCTTGGTTTTCAAAATTGCTTCTGACTGATAACTAAAAACATATTTTTACTTGCATATTTTTGGTGGTGGAAATTTAAAAAAAATTATTTCCATAGTCATTTTTTCTTCAACTTTGCTTTCCTTGACAAATTTGACAAAATTTCAAAGCTCACTTAGGTAGGACAGGATGTTGCACAACTTGTAATATCAAATTAATTTACATGATTATGGCATTTAGATGGAAAATACAAAAACTGGTTGATCAAATTCTTTATGATCTCATGTGAGTCTGAAGGAGCCCTTATTTAAAATAGTTATTTGTGTCCCTCCGTCAAAGTGTGTGTGTATTTAATCATGCAATAATGTGCATACATATGTGTGCTTGTACATGATCTGCCTGTCAGAGTGTGCAGGTGTGTATATATCTAGATCAGTGTTGAGAGTAAAAAAAGGCCACAGTCGAAGTAAGCAGGACATCAGTCACCCGGTAGAAGGAGACAGGGCCTGGTAATTTGTGGCTCCCTCCCCCACCCCCCCCTCTGTTGCCCCCCCCAAGCCTCAAATTGACCAGGCTCGACTGCTGGTCATGCTGTATTACATGGGTTAGATGAAGTAATTATTTCTAGGCCACTGACTACAAGCAAGATTAATAGTTTTTGAAACGGTCATAATAGAGGGCTGACCCCCCATGACATAAGCATTATTTCAAGCTCACCTCAACTCTCATCCCTCTCACCTCTGGGCACCAGCAGAGTGTGATTTATACCTGGGCTAATGAGAGGAGGGGACCTAGTAGCCCAAGGCCACCAGCCTACCAGTGCAGTGTTACATGCTTACTGCCCCAACTGATCATACAGTGGGGTCACTTGAGGAAGGCTGGTGGATTGTTTGCTTGACTGGGTTTTGGAAACACAATGTAAAAGTAATTAAAACCTACATAATTCTTTTAACGTCATTATTTTACTGTATGTTTACATTTGAGTTGAAAGTTGAATGGTTTCAGCTGTTATTTGGAAAGGATTTCTGTGCCCTGAGATGTCCTTGAAGGAACAGAACAATATGCTAGAGATATTGAATCCTTCTGTCCCAGGTCACTTCATCTGTTCACTCCCCCACCCCTGATACTCTGGTGCCTTAAAGAGCAGAGAAGCTGGAAAGTTGTCACTAGGTGGCACTTGGACATCATGTTATCAGATGCCTTCCTCCCTTCACCCCACCACCATCCTCTCCCCCTCCCCTATGTGCTAAGTACACCTCAGATGTCAGGGTGTTTTATTTTTATTGGATGAGGGCAGTGTGTAATGCATTCACCTCCATTCCTGCCAGCTGTTAAATGCCCCAGAACATGGTCTGGCCAGGCTCCACCCCGTTAACCCCTCTGATTGGCTGTAGTAATTAGCAGAAGTGAGCAGAAACTATGACGGCTAGCAAGGGTTTGGGATAGCATGCGACTCCCTGGTATGTATGTGACAGAATGGTCCGTCCTGCCCGGGTTTAAGTGACTTGGGTCTGGTAACATCCCTCCTGACTCCAGTAGATGTGTGTATTCTGAGCTTTAATATTAACCCTCAACTTAAACACATGCATGCGGTGTGACGCCAGCAATTACATTTTCAAATGGCTGGGTCTATAAACCTCCAGGATGTTAATCTGTCACCATTCAAGCTACTGGGAAGAGTGAAAAGAGGATTAAGCTATTCAATTCCTGGTAGAATATTTTCCTTTGTTCAGAATGAGTGAAGGAAAAATAAATAAAGAAATGAGGTAGCTTCTCAAGCAAGACAAGTAACGTCTGCTATACTTCAGGATTTGGCTAATGCCATTACAGCAAACTTATCTGCTTCAGGATTCCAGGAAGACAGGCTAACGGTCGTGTAAACAGCCACAAATGATATTCGGTCCTTAATTCAATATTAAATCTGAGGTCACACCATAATGCCAGTTTATCTGGGTCAAAGACTACATGACTGAGAATTGGACCTGTCCTAGATGTTCAGTCCACATCTGTTTTGTGCCATATGTTATTCTAGTGGCTTAGGTGATTGTCAGTATTTAAACTTAGGCAAATGCTCTATCTTGTTAATAATACCCTATTCAAAAATCAGTTTAAACAAATACATCTCAACAAATTATTCAAGAAGTTGTCCTAGTTGTCTGCAGAAAAATACATGAAATAGTTGATTGCAGAAAAGTAAAACAGCTCGCCAAATTTTGATGGATGGCAACTTAGGCCTGCGCTTGGAAAAATTGAAGCAGACAGGATCCTCTCTATTTTGGATATGTTGTATGATCTTCGGATTTTTTTCCCCTCTAAAATGGCTCATTTTATGTTGTAGTGAATGTGACATACAGCTGAGTTGATGGTAAAATATCCTTGAAGTGTTTTGTCAAGCAACATACAGTATCAAATCTTAAGTTTAGCATAAGGTTATAATATACCATATGATAATTGTCACAGCTGTCAGCCAATTTGGCACAGTACCCCTGCCTTAGCCCCTTATTTACCCTTGACTCCCAACCCCTCGGGTCGGATTGCACATCATCTTTATCCCAGATGAAGTACCAGACTCGGTAGTGTCAGAAAATGATCTATTACGGAGCCAAAAGGACACAGAGCTGGGAAATCATCGTCATTTGAAGAGGTTGCTTGTCACATGATGGGTTTGATCAGCCCGGGCTGCGGTACACAGAGCCGGGTCTTTGCACTGTCTAACAGTGGTACTGGATTAGAGACACAAGCCACTTCTACTGTGATCAGTCACTCACACACAGCGACGCACGGCAGGATTGAAATCCTCCTTGCACACTTCATCCACATCATGTACAGGCTTCTTCGTCAAGCCTACTGTATGGAAATGAGAAACACCGCTGTTGACAATGATAGTACATGCCATGCCATGTTTTTTTTAAGCCATTTTTTATGTTTTATCCTATATCTAACAGTATATCATAGCTGCATTAAAACAGGTACCGCCTTAGAGTTAAATACAGCACCGGGGTGTGTTGGTCTATAGCTGCTTGACCTGCTTGAATGCTACTGATCTGTGACATGTTGGGACAACGGCAGTATGTGTGAAGAGTCCGGCTCTAGACCCTTCAGACACTGTGTATAGCTAAGTGCTATTGAATTGTTTATTGTCACAAATCACAAACCTTTCAATGACCAGGTGCGACCACCGTGCACCCACGCCTCCATCCATCCAGCTGCTCTACCCTCCACGTAACGTCAGCCTCTGGAGCTGGGGCTTTTAAACGCTCCACCTGCTTATCGATCTCTTCTGCCCCGCTGAGCCAGCCAGGCTTTGGCTCCAGAGAGAGAGGGATAGAGAAGGCGTGCTGCAGAGGGGAAGGGCAATGTGGTGGCCTCAGTCCTCTGGTCCTCAGGTCTGTCCTTGACACTGCCTGTGGGACTGGCCTGGAGGACGCCTCTTGTCCTCCCTGTATGCCCCGCATCTAGCCCCTGCAGCTAGCCAGCCCTCCCCCTGGGCCAGGCTGCACTTTGCACAGCCATATTGATTTTTTGGAGGGGCAGGAAAAGTGTGGCTGGGTGGCGAGAGTGAATGAGGGAAGGCGGGGGAAATGGAGAAATTGAGGGAGCTTTCTAAAGCACTGACTTCTCCTTGACTGCACCTCGAGACGCGACAACCCTGTTAGAACAACTCAGTGGTCCTAGCACCCTGCTGAAAACTGCTAATCACAGTCTTTCAATCAACGCTCTCCTTCCTCTCTTCTCTTTCCTCCCTCCATCTCTCTCCCTTCCTCATTTTCTCACTCTTTCCCCTGACTCTCCCTCTTCTGGCTGAACTGGGCCCCGCCTGAATACCAAGGGGCTGTGTCTGCATTAAAACCGGCCATTCCACATGGAAAAAAGCTGACCTCATGAAAGCATGTTGTAATTTGAAGGAGAAATCTAAAAAGCTTTTCTCGATCGCCATAATCTTAATGGAAACATTATGGCTCGGCCGCAAACTAACAATTAAGGAAAACGGCAAACGGCCCTTGCATGGTGGTGGTGGTAGCCAAGAGTTCATAAAAATGGGTCATTGTCTCCTGTGAAAACAAGGCAACTAGTTTGAATCCTGCACTGTGTGTAAAGCTCAATGTACCCTTGAACAAGATGTTCAACCCCCAGTGGCTCCATTGAAGACTGGAGAAACTTTTTATTGTCTAGTAGACACACTCAGATGTATCGGGCAGCTCCTGTGTGTGAAATTGTGTAGGTATGTGAGTGTGAAGCAGCTAGTATGTTTCTGATAAAGAGCATCCTCAGTCAATCTCTCCCAGATAAATAAAAAGGTTATGTAAGGCATACATCGACAGATCTCTTAAATTGCCAGCCTCTCTTTCTCTTCTCTCCCTGTCTTCTTCTCTCCAGATTTGACACTTGCTAAAGGTCACTGAAACATCTTTTTTTTCCCCCTTTGAGGTGTAGATAAGTGTGAAATAGAAGTTGACACCACAGACACATTGAAAAGCACTTAAACAGAGTGGCCATGTGCCAACCTGTCTGTGTCTGGCTTTGTGCATTTGTAAATACTTTTGAATGATTGATCTGGGAACCTGGGTCTCTCTGTAAGCCCGTCAGGTGCAGTGAGAGAGATGGAGAGTGGGAGAGTTCAAAAAACAGATGAGGTCCAGTACTTTTTTTCCCTTCATCTCTCTCTTTCACATACACACACATACTCTTTACCTGACAGAATTGCATGTGCTCTGGGATGACTGGAAGAGTAGCTTTAAGTAAATGAGTGTGTGAGAAAGTGTACACGGCTAACAAAGAGAGAATAGGACAGGCCTTTTGATGTTTAGTTAAATTGGCAGACTGGGTGTGTGTTAGTTTACCTTATCGCATATTTGAAATTTTTTAAACGTGACTGGGCCCCAATAAAGATGGGCACATTGTGTGTGTGTGTATGTGTGTAAATCTAATTAATGACTGACAGTGGTCCCCCACAGCACTGGTAATGTGCTTAGATCAGTGTTATAAACAGGGCGTGAACGGTCTGCCCAGCGCAAACCCTCTAAATGACTGGGCGCTTGTTCAGGTAGATGGATGAAAATGTTCCAATATTAATGAACATGTCCCCTGCCGACCTGTCGCGAGGTGAAATGAACAACACAGCCTTCAGCCTCCAACAACAATTAATGGGCCAGAGCCGGACTGTCCGCCATTTGTCATCGCTTACCCCACCTATGGACTCCCTCTGAACACATGCTGAACGTGTCTGTCAATATATACACAATGTTCACTTCACTGATTTGAAAAAATATGCAGTGGTTAATGGAGTAGCATTCATCCTCAGTTTTTTCTGGGTATATTTTTTTCTTACCTTTTTTTTTTTTGATAATTTTGAATGAAAAACAAAACTAAATTTAAAAAAAAGTTTCTGAACTTCATTAATTAAGTATGATCCAAACCTTGTAGTGTATTAACAATGTGTTTACAATGAGAAACATGTTGAGGATTATGTTCTCAATAACTGACATAAAAAATGTTTGCATGAGCTTGAATTGGGTACCTTGCATTAAACATGATTTGCAAATGTAGGTTAAACCTACATAACAAACTGAATCTGTAAATACATGTCAGGATAATACAGATTATCCAGAAAATGACTTTGTATTAACACAAAAGTAGCTGAAAGCCAATGTTTTAGATGTTCCTGGCAACATCCTCCTGACTGACCTCTGGCTCTCAAAGTCCAGTTCATATTCACGGGCTGGTCCTGAGCGGGAGTGTGTAGACATGGGGTTACACATTACCGACGTCCCCGCTCTGAGGTCAACTCCCACACATTCCAGTAGGCCATTTACCAGTCTGCCCAGTTAGCCATCACACTAAGTTAAAACTTCGAGCGGGTGTTCTTAAAATAAATGAATGCCACAAGTGGCTGTAAACAAAACGTCAGAAGTGAGAAATGGTTAATTATTTGCCCTGGATGTTTTTTTTTAGTGTGGCATGCATGAAATGAAGAAGCATAATTGGTGAAAATAGCTGAAAAAGGCCATTCCCCACGCTGTAACTACTACTGGAGCCTCTGTTTTTCAATTTGTGTATTAGGTGGCATGGACATATTTTAGATGCATGTTCTTAGATGCATGGTATAAACGATGACTGTATGCAGCAAGAAGCACTGCAGCACAAGTGGAACCTCAACCTGTATGTGTTGTTGTGTATGTGTGTGCTTGTGTAGGTATTTTTGTGTGATGGCACCTAGGTGCTGTGTTATCACACTATAGTTCAAGTAAGTGGCATACTCTGAAGATGAGGTAGACCTTGACCTATACAGACCTTTATAGAGAAAACTGGAATATCATTAGCTGAAGGGCCTTAGGTTTTTGATTCTTTAAATTGCTGTCCGTGTTTTTTCCTTAGTTCATGTTCAAAATTCAAAGCTTCCACAAATTTTTTATGAATCATACATTCAAATACAATTGTGCTGGTGGAGTGGGCACTCCCTGCCTTTCTCTGCACCCTCTGTCGCTTCACACAAGCTCCCTACATTCTTCGATCTGGTGCCAAATGGAGCAGGGCGGAAGCGGCTTTGATGTACTCCGGTAGTCTGTCTGTTTGAATCCGACGTTTTACAGCCAGCTTGTCAAAACTGTTGATTCACCATCACTTTTGCAGAAGAAGACCGGTTCTGAAATGGGTCTCACACAAGTACCAATGGCTTGCTGTTTAAACACAGAGCTCTGTTACACAGCTATTTCTCATCACAGTTGAGTTGACCTGTTTGAGATCCATGGTTTTTTCTGGCTATCTGCACTCTGAGGCACCTGTATTGATGGAGGTGCTGCCCTCCTTTGGTTGGAGCGCTTCAATAAAATATGGTGTACCTATTGTTTCACATTGCAGACTAAGAAGAACATATTGAACACATTGAAGATATTGATCTCACACAAATAATAGGTAAAAGAGTGAAGAGGCCCAATTTTCGTACTTAAGAGACGACAGACAGAAAAAGTCTGCTTTGGAAAACACGAGAAGTGCCACTTCATGGAGTGACAATTTTACTTATTAAGCCCTCCTCAGGGCTTACTCTACATTGTAGCTTTCATATTCAGTGATGATGCATTAGCCAAATCTAGACAAGCCCACTGAGATTCATGTGTCCTCCTTCAGCAGTTGTACCGAATACAGTACGCTCCGATAGAACCTCTGGGGCAGAAACAAGTTAGACTGGAAGTGCTTTTATCCCCGCAGCAGAGGAGTTATCTGGCTATTTTGAGCTATTGATGCTTAGCGCTGGACATTAATCTACTCTGCAAAGAACACTTTGAAGAAAGTGTCCGTTGAAGTGTCACAGATGGGAAATAAATGAAATTAATACATATATGGTACACAGTTTGATATCTGTTATAGGCCAAGATCAAAGCAAACCAATTGAGTTCTATTCTACCTAATATGTTTTTCTGTGATAAACAGTCCGTCTGAGGGAATAATCCCATCAAGGAAGAGAGAGATTAAAAAGAGAAAAAGAAAGGATCAGATATATCACTCAGCACAGACGGTTGGCACGGCTACCGTGAAGTATCCACGTTATTATGGGATTGGTAATCTCGTTTCTTGGGTCTGAGTGGAAACGCAGACATTTTTTTGCGCCTCGTGGTTTTCCTCCTAGAATCAGGCGCAGACACAGAGACAGGAAGACAGACACGGCAGTTCTCTGATACTGCAAGAGTCCATCTGCTTCAGAGGGCTCCGGTAACTTCTTGTCTTTCTTTTTTTCTGTGGAATTTCTGAGAAGCTTGATGTATTTGACATGTGTGTGACAGCCCTGGTCGGGGTTGAGGCATCATGCTCGCTGTCCTGGCTGTGCGTTTTTCAGGAAGGACATGTATGTGTCTGTATGGGTGCCTTACATGTACACCCTTACACACGCGCACACACACACACTCATTCAGTATGTAGGCACACTCTTGTGTTTGTGTATAGAGTAGTGCTTTGCACACTCTGAATAAAGCAGACTGTAATGACCTTACTTATGTGCCCGGATGCACACATCTACAGTAGATGGATTCCAGGATACAGACTCACAGCAGCACACAGATACACACAGACGCATACACATACAACACTAGCCCAGAGCCTCACCTTGATATCTTGAGCTTCTGTCATGAGTTAGAATTTGACACCAATGAATGTGTCAGGTTGTCAATTTCTTCCAACAGCCTTTGAATGCAGTCTGGCCATGAATAGTGCATGTTGTTTTGCTTTTTAGATTTCAACTGTCTGCGAACTAGTTTTTTTTTTTTTTTTTTGTTCCAGAATAACTTGGAAGGCCCGTACACTCATGTGCATCCTTTAAGAAAACTTTCAGCAGGTGTTGGGTTGTTTAGCCTAAGGTAAAGATTTAACCCTGAAGGTAAATTCACCAAACGGCCTCAGATCTAATGCCTTCCCATTTCTTCTGCCGCAGTTATTGGTATCTGTTTTCCTCTCTCCTGTCTTTAATGCACATAGTTTCACCACTTGCCCTCTTTTTGATCCAGCCCCCTTGTGAGCCAGGACACACATCTTTTTACAGCATCTTTCAGTGTTATTAACCGGACATTTTATTTCACTCTTAAAGTGTGTACATATTTTGGCAGCTGGTTACCATATTTGCTGTGTTGGCATTATTAGGGCAGAAGAAATGTGAGATATTTGTTGTAAATGTCTCAGAGATATACACAGGGTTGGTTCTCCTTAAAAAGTCACAACTACTTGGCAGTTAAATCCATAGGCCATTCACCCAAAACTTTAAGAGATGCAAAAGACAGTGGTATGTCGGTGACATTTCTCCTTCTCCTGAGACACCATGCAGAGGCTGTGTGTGTGTGTGTGTGTGTGTGTGTGTGTGTGTGTGTGTGTGTGTGTGTGTGTGTGTGTGTGTGCACCTGTGGGGAATGAATATGAGCTCATGAGCCCACGGACAGAATGTACACTTAACATTCACAAAAGCACATATGGGTGGGGAAGAAGAGGCAGGGTGGGGAAGCAGTTGTGAAATTTATTTGGGCATATAGTTTTTTGCCAGTTGCCATTGGATTTACAAGTCAGAATGGAATGTGGCCTAATGAAAGGTACTTTGATCCCTCCACCAGGTTGACGGTTTTATTGGAGAAGCACTGTATGGCACAGGGCATCTTTTATAAGGTTGTGAGGAACCCCACAGGAGCGTTCACAAAATCATAAAATGTGAGACGTCAATGAAAGTGACTTGTTACCAGGTTTCTGTGATATCACAGCCGGTTTTGAATGCATAATTTGTTAAAGCTCATTCAATAATCAAAAACCTAGTTTTTCAGTTTGTACGATTTGATTTTAGTTCGTTTTTTCTTATCAGTGCCTATTCAGTACAGACTGCTATTGTAAATTTCACATTATTACTGTTGGACTTTTTGTTCCCAAAGAATATATTTAATGTAAGATGGTTGGAGATGTATTCAGGTCTGCAAATACTGTTAAGATATTGCAGTTTTGTACTCAGACTTTGTGTTTTCAGTACTTTAAATTAAGTGCCAAAGCAGAGGCGGCATTTGAACCAGACACTGGATGTTCCCTGATAGTAAGTCTTCACTAATGAGTAATGTTTTTCGCAGATAGGAATGTTTTGATGAATTAACGTATGAAGGCTATACAAAGCAAGTAGTGTGATTTTGGAAATTGAGGGCTCAGGTAAATTCATACATTTTGAAGTATTTGGGACTTCGGTAGTGACTACATTTGTGTTCTTAAACCTCGGCTTAAGTTTAAGAAGGTGAAGGTCTTAAAGTTCTTTGCAGTTTACCTCACTTCAGTCATGTACATTTTGCTCCTAACACCACCACCTACCCCTCCCGAAAGCGCTATACTTGATGTACTTGATTAGAAGAAGTTAAGGCCATTTCTAACTCAGACATCAAAGTATGTAAATAAACACAATAGCAAAATGCAGTAGGTTCCGGCAGCTGCTTATCAGCCTATTTTACTGTGTTCTGTTCCACAGAGGCGGAAGTTACTGCAGGAGTTGGGAGACCAGAAGATCCCCTTTCTGGGACCTTCAGACCGGGGCTTTCAGCAGCTGGTAAGTCAGCCGCTGTTCCAGATAATGCTAATGATCTCTGATTTGTAATTTTTGTCGCAATGTCATAATGATAAAAACAACTTCTTTTTGCCAGTGGGACTCCAGTTACTCTGGCCTGGTTCTGAGGAGATCCTGCTCGCTGCCTACTGAGCTCCATGGCCGGGTGCAGGCAGCTCTGCTCACCCTGAGAAGCAAGGGCTGCCTCCTGAGAGATCTGGTTCGTGTCCGTGACCGAGATGTATTCACCGCCGTGTCACGGGCTCTGCTGGGTGAGCCGGGCCACACCTATCGATATCTGGACACACGGCTTTTTGCCATCCCCTGGCACAGTGAGGACACTGATGTCAAAGCACAAAACTGTTGTGACCCTGACTTAAGAGCTGCTTGCAAGGCATTGTGGGAGCTTAACACCTTCTTCTGCTCCGATGTGTCTCAGCTGAAGGAAGGAGACAGGCTAACACAATGTGCAAAGGGGGAGGTAGAGGCCAAACAGGGTAAAGAGGGGGACACAGAGTCTAAACACAGTGAAGACTCCAAGAACAGTGAAGGAGGGGACTCAGAGTCCAGACAAAGTGAGGAGGGGGACACAGAGTCCAAGCATAGTGAAGAGTGGGACATTGAGTCAAAACACAGTGAAGAAGGCTGCTCTGGGTCAAAGCAGGAAGGGGAGTGGGAGACTGAGTCCAAACACAGCAGTGAAGAGGGAGAGTCCTCCCAGGTCAAACCAAGTGAAACCAGTGTCGCAGCAGGGTCAGAACAAAGTGAAGGGAAATGCCCTGGCTGGGCGCCTAAGGCCATTAGTGCCACAGTGAATGAACCTGTGGGACTAGTGGCCCAGGGGAAACCCTTAGCCCAACTAAAGCACAACCTGCCAGATTACCACACTGAGGACAAGGAGGAACAGGCAAGCGGGCAGGGTTGCTCCCAGCCCAGTCCACCACAGGTGTGTGCCGGTCCAGTGAAGTTCAATGTCACCTTACTCAACTACATGGACCCAGCAGCTATGAGCCAGCTGAAAGAGGAACCATACTACGGCATGGGGAAAATGGCAGTAGGATGGCACCACGATGAGAACCTGATCACTCATTCGCCAGTGGCTGTTTACAGCTATAGCTGTCACGATGACAAAGGTGAGGTTCAAAGCTAAAATAACGTACTTGTCATAACTGTGCTAACTGGATTGAACATTGATAACCATAGATTTACCACTGTAAAATCTTTTATTTAACACTTTAATCCCAAGTACATCATGCTAGTCAATGGCATTTTGTTTCTCAAATTAAGATTCTGAAATTAACTTTTACTCTTTCACTTCAATATCCCATCAACTTATCTCAGTTGCTTTATGGTGGATCAGATGCAGCTAACCTTGTGTATTATGTCCCTACAGCAGCGCTGTAGCAGCTGTAGACATGGCCACTGGTGAGGCAACCATCAGATCCATCTACGTGATAGTGTCAGGGCATTATCAAATGTCATCACCGGCTTGCTGCTGACAGCCTTATCGCCGACTGTGCGTTGGGAGATCACAGACATTTGGAGCTCTTAACACACGCTCAATGGTGCAGTCTAACAAACAGGCCTTATCACACACACTGCATCTCATCTAAATCATTTCCCCAAGAAATGATCGATGTGCAATTATCTGATATGGAATAATGAGCCCTGCTTTGAAAAGTGCTCCTGACTGTACGGTATGGATAATACGATGTCTCCTAATTATGGAATAGGCTCTCTTTCAAGAGCTGATCGTATTTGCTGATCGAGTTGATAGAGAATTTCAGTGAGAGAAGAACTTTTTATGCTTTCTAGAGCATATGCAAAACAGCTTAAGAAGAGACTACCACCATATGAAAAAAATTTTACTTAAAATAAGGTCATTTTAATTTGTATCGCTTGTTTTCAATCAAGTTTGCATAGTATACAATACAAGCTCATTTCTATTGTAAAAAAATACTCAGAACACTAATGATTCTCTTTGTGCGTTACTCTTTGAATTAACCCTTTATCATCAAACCAAATTAGTGGATATTAAAATAAAAGTCTAATGCCGCTCACTAGACCACCAAAGGCTGTGGAAGGAGAGCAAAATAGGATTTTGTGTTGTGGATGGAGGTAAAGGTGCAGCTGTAGTTCACAAACATACTGTACATACTGCACTGTTAAAGGTGAGAGCTCTACACAGTCTGCATCTGTGTCTTGAAACTGTAATTTTACAGTATCACACAGGTGTAGTGCCAACTGCTCTGATATCCCAACACACTTTACAGCTGGACTTTCTTCGTTGGGGTTTCTTAACCAGAAACACCTGCTCTACAGGGCTGCTTCGATGATTTGTTCTAAGCCATTTCAACTCTGACCCTGTGAACATGGGCTTCAAACACTGTGGCGTAACACCTTGCCGTGCTTAGCAGCTGTGTCTTTTCTAGTTCTGAGTGACCCCACAGTTCCTGACTTTAGGGAGGAAAGTCTGAGCAGAGCGCCATAGAGATATGTTCCAGTTGCTGGCTCTGAGGGCTTCCAGAACCAGCTAATGAAATTGTTACCGTGAGGAATGTTGCACTTCTAGAGAAGAAAGAAACACAACACACCCGCTTCCTTTGAGAGGCATTTTTCTCTTTGAGCAGACTCACCTTGTTTTTTTGCTTCAGCCAGAGAAGTGTTTTGAGCTGTGTTTTTCCCAGCTGCACTGATCCAAAGGAATCTGCCACGACTGAGTGTTTTCCAGCACAGAGGATGATCTTCCACCATTCCTGAGGCCTTGGGGAGTGCTGTCATTAGCTGGCTCTCAGAGCACAATGGCTGGAAATTAAGTTACTATTTATCCGTGCTGAGCAAAGGAAAAGGCAGCTGCGGGGCAGAGAGGCCCAGAAAGACTTTAGTATTGATTTTGCTGAAGGGTGTTGGCTAGCCAAGCCAAATCTTGTTTTCTTAGTATGCCATGTAAGAATGGAAGGAGAGAGAAGAATAGGGGAGGTGGTTACAGTGAATGGGTTCAGAAACAGGAATATCATAGGATACCTACTGTCTAATAACACGCTCTCATACACACTAAACAACATCAAGGGCTTTTATCCAACTACCTCTTCTTGCACGGCATAATGATAGCATAAAGATCCTGCGCTAACAGCCAATATGATCACAGCAACATATATCATCTTTGCTCGTCTTTCAAGTGATTCTTACTTTCTGGAGACAGAGGCATACATCTTACATCCATTGTTTGGGTGGGGTGGATTAAATCATTGCACTCCTTACTATTTAAAGTGGTAATCATTTAGTTTGGTTAACTTCACATATTTTTTGGCTACATGTTTGGTGATAAATGGCCAGTGTTATATGGGCAGTGCATTACCCAGATTTCACTTGGTGATATCACCATGTTTTCCGTTTAATCTATTTTCAGTTGCAGATGTGGAAAAAATAGTTGAATTAATTAATGAGATTTATATTGTATTAAATAAATTGATTTATAAAGTGATAAAACACATGTATTTCTATAACGATGTGAGAAATGTAGTTTAAGCGTATTGCACTTTTACACTCAGTTTCAGTTACGCTGGATGAAACTATCAACCCAATGCCTGGAATTTGAATATTGTGTAAATTGCAAATTTTAAAGTGAGTTGGGTTGTGTATGACTGACAGGTGAGAGCAGTGAGGGAGGCAGCGGTGAGAAGGCATGCTGGAGGATTGGGCTCAAGGTAGCCTGGGACATCCACACACCTGGCCTTATGCTGCCCCTGGAGTCTGGAGACTGCTATTACATGAGAGGTACTAAATCATGCTCTATACAAATCATACACAGCCACACACACACACACACACACACACACACACACACACACACACACACACACACACACACACACACACACACACACACACACACACACACACACACGTGCATGTAAACACGTTACTCACACAACTCGGCCACATTCACCACCATGACCACCATGTCTGACTTTGAAGGAAGGAACACTTTTATTACCCTGTGTTTTAGTGTTTCTTGTGCTTTGTCCCAAATGACCCATGCCAGCAGGATGCACTCCGCTCTCCCTCCCATGCTCTATTCTCTTCTTCTAACCCTCTCTGCAGGAGAAATGGATCTGAGGCGTGTGTGTGTGTGAGCAGGGTCACTTGGCCCGTACACAGAGCTTTAAGGTTCCATGAAATTGTGTGCATTAGAGAGGTTAGGAAAACCAAATGTTATTTTTTGAAGTCCTGTGACCCAGTGCTGACTATGTCTCTATGGAGAGGACAGACAGTGAGCCACAGGGGTGTAAATCATAGCTTAATGCTTTTGGCTGCAGCAGACACCTCCACCCGCCTCTTTTTGGCCTCGTGAGCCCTTCCAAGCTTTCTCATACAGTATTTTCTGAGTGTGAGGACATTTATCCACATCACAGCAGAAGCTTGTTTTCAGCTGTACAAGAAGTTAGGGTTGGATGGATGGGGGATTTGTTATTTTTTCAGGACACCCTGCTTTCATAAGTATATAAGGATAGACATACAGTAAAAATCTTGAGTCAGTCCTCCCTTAATCTGCTCATTGAATAAATAGATTTTTTATTTCCAAATTAAACAAAATAAATATTTAATTTAACCCACGTTAACATACCATTAACACTAATTTTATTCTCCAATTTGGCCTGTCTAATTACCATGTACTGCAGCCCTTGTTACTACTAACTGTTGGCCTTTGGTTGGTGTAGACAGACATGTGTCTCCTCTGATATACTCTGTGTTCCAAAACTGCATCTTTCCATCTGCCACACTCACAATTCTAACAGCATAACTGTACCCAATATTTATGTGAAAATCAATATACCACATCAATATACCAAAAGAATTTTTTGTTATTTCCTTTATTTTCCTTTCTTAATTTTCTATTTAATCTGTGTGATTAGAGAGGCTTTGATGTGATTAAGAGGTCACTGTTTTGATCCCTTCAACAGCAAATATGTATATCCATCTGGTATACAATCACGTATGCTGTCAGTGTTTTTTTATAATGAGACTGAACCCCTACCTGTGCACTTTGCATTAATGTCAAAATCATAAATACACCGCTAAGATGTACAGCAGCTCTCAGCTTTCAGAATTTTTCAAACCATGTTAAGGGTTTAGAGTCAGGAGGATGTAACTGACATAAACTACAGGGCTATGTCAAATTCAGTTTTAGAGGAGATATGCTCCATATTAAGTCTTTTATGTGTGCTATTTTTGTTGAGGTTAATTTTTTTTTTTCTTTATCAATAGTGCCCATTATAAACCTATGATAATATTTTTACAACGAAATGTACAGTTCTCGAGGAGAGGTTTGGGTTAGCTACAAGAAAATTGTACAAAGTGCTAAGTCATGCATGCAATATTTACCCCAGTATGTCACCAAACAGTGCAACAATTTATTATTGCTTGTTCTGGTCTCTGTAAATGAATCCAGTGTCTCCTCAGGTAGGGAATAATAGGTGGAACTTTGCAGGTGATTTATTCGATAAAGGCAGAAAAAAAACAAGAAGAGAATTGGTTCAATCTTTTTTCTTTTTTGTATGGACATACAGAATCATAGGTGCACAAACATATGGACCTTCTAGATGCTGTACAGGTACATTACCTGGTGCCCACAAAAGTGAACAACATCAAATTCTGCATATAAATGCTGTATTATAATTGACTGGATTTGGGGAGTAATTAGCATAAATACAGCAGATGAGAAATTTCTGTTTTTTTTTAGCATTTGGAAAACATCTAATTTCCAAGCCTGTTACACAGTAAGCTGCTTTACTTGTACAATCTAGTTTTAACTCCATCTGTGTCTCTAATCACTAAGCTTCTTTGATAAACAGAACAAATTCCTACTGCAAGGTTTTTAGTAGTTGTTACTAATGTTAGCAGTGGAAAGGATATTATCGTTTGCCATTAGATACATACGAATATAATTGTTTGAGTCATAGGATGTAAGTTGGTTATTAATAACTTTGTTATGCTTTTTACATAGTGACAGTAGATGTATTGATATATATCAGACTAAAAGTTAAATATTTAAGTTAGTTAAAAGGCAGAGAAAACATTGAATACATCCATATATCATTTAACACATCTTCAGTGGCTTCAGAAAGTATTCTGACCCCCTCTGTTTTTGCACACTTTATTGTCTTGTAGTTTTTAATGGATAAAATTGCCATTTTTGCCATCAGTCTATACACAATAATCTATAATGACAAAATGAAAACATGTCAATAGGATGTTAGCAAATTTATTAAAAATCAAAAAGGCAAATCTCAGATTTACAAAAGTATTCAGACCCTTTGCTGTGACTGTCCAGATTGTGTTCAGCTGCATCGTATTTGCTTTAATCATCCTTGAGATGTGTCCAGAACTTTACTGTAGTTCACCTGTGGCAAACTGAACTGATTGGACGTAGTTTAGAAAGGCGCGTATATAATGACCCACAATTCACACTGCATCCCAGGACAAAAGCCAAGCCATGAATTCCAAGCAACACTCTGTAGACCTCTGGGATAAAATTGTGGTGAGGCACAGATCAGGGCAAGGGTATAAAATCCTTTCTAAAACTTTGAGTGTTCCCAGGAGCACAGTGGCCTCAATTGTGAAATTGTCAACTGTGAAATGGAGAGGTTAGGAGCCACCAGGACTAAAATGAGTAACCAGGCAAGAAGGGCCTTGGTTAGGGAGGTGACCAAGAGAAACAACAGTCACTCTAATGGAGCTTCAGCAGTCCTCTGCAGAGATGGCTGACCATCTCAGCAACTCTCCATCAATCAGGCCTTTATGGTAGAGCTAGAGGGAAGCTTCTTGGAGTAAAAGGCATATGATAGCCCGCTTAGAATTTGACAAACAACATTTAAAAGACTCTGAGAGCTTGAGGAAAAAGATTCTCTGTTCTGATGTGACAAAAATTGAATGCTTTGAGCAGACAGTCAACAAACACTGAGTCTGGTGAAAACCAGATGCTGCTCATCACTTGACCAATACCATCCCTACGGTTAAGCATGGTGGTGGCAGCATTATGCTATGTGGGTGCTTCTCAGTGGCAGGGACAGGGAGACTGGTCAGAATTGAGGGAAGGATGAATTCAGCCAAATACAGAGAGGTCCTTGAAGAAAACCTACTCCAGAGTGCACGTGACCTGGGAGTGGGGCAACAGTTCACCTTACAGCACGACAATGACCCAAAGCATACAGCCAAGACAATGCTGGAGCGGCTTCAGGACAAGTCTCTGACTGTGGCCCGGCCAAAGACCGGACTTAAACCCTATAGAACATCTATGGAGAGACCTGAAGATGGCGGTTCACAGGCCCTTCCCATCCAAGTTGGCGGAGCTTGAGAAGATCTGGCAGGAAATATGGAATAAACTGCCCAAATCCAGGTGAGAAAAGGTTGTAAGGACTTACCCAAGAAGAGTAGAAGCTGTAATTACTGACGGCGGGGATTCTACAAATACTAGGAGATATTTCAGTTTTTGATTTTTAACAAATTTGCAAAAAATTTGCATTTTTTTATCAATTTACAATTAAAGTTACAGCACAATAAAGTGTGTAAAAAGAGAAGCCACTCTCTTTGAACATTAGATTGCCTATCGATTATCTATTGTATCTACATGATGTTAGAGTGGCTAGAGTAGCTTTCAAATACGCCACTAGTAAGTGCTTGTCAATCTGATTCATTTCTTTTATAAGTAAGGAATAGGAAGGTTTTAATGAATTCCTGAAGTTGACTCTTTGAAGCCGCTATGTTTTCATCTGAGAGCAGTGATGTCTGTGCCTAATATTCAGCTTGAAAGGACTTAAAGCCAACCTCCTTTAGCTGGATAAGATTTACAATAGAACAGTCAGTTTCAGGGCAGCCATGATAATAGAGTGATGGGCTGTTGTGCAGACCATTCTAATGGGAGTTGACTGTCGCGGATCAGTGGGGATTTATGCTCCACTTGAGTACGCCCTTGAGAGGCCAACTGCTGCACAACGATATCAGCTCACACAGTCCTTGGCCGTCTGTCGCTTTGTCGGTCTACCTGCATTAAAGACTTGGCACACTGTTCACGAACATATGCACGCACCTATAAATTTGCACAACTCACATGCACAAAAATAAATGCCCTCACATGCAAAGAATGCAGTCCCCTGCTTATTGAAGGGAGGCTATGCCTCCCATCACATTACAAAAACACACACGTACACACCGACAGAGTGATCACCACTAAACCAAGTGTTAAAATATATTGTACCAGTGCTTTAGTGACATACATCATATGATAAGTAGTTTTGTGGTATTAAAAGAAAACTACAGTGGTGTATAACCACAGACACCATAATGTCTTTTCAGCACCATTTGTCGCTGGCTGGCCCTTTTGAACTGCTAATGTCTGAGCTGCTGGAGGCAAATTGAATCACCATCATTTCCACCCAAATGGAATTTCAGTGGTTAAAAAAGAACAATGCAAGTCTTGACACCGGGCCTGTTCAATAATCAGATTTCCAGCTCCCAATGCACAGGGGGACTGGAGAAAAGAGTTGACCCAATATATTTAAAAGCCTGCTTCCTGGAAAAGGAGGACAAGTGGCAGCAGGCGCAGGGGTTGAAAGAAAGATAAATATTTATTACAGTTATCGAGTTTGCCTCTACTCCCTCCTGATCCCACTGACGCATCAGACGCGCCAAGAAAAGAACAGATTGATGGAGATAATTTGTTATTGGATATAAACAGTTTTAAAGACGCAGAGTAATTCTGCCCAGAGACCTAATCCTTCACAATCTCATCAGGGTGAAGAAAACACCGGCAAGTTGTTTTGTTTGTCACCATCTTTTTTTTCTCCCACCAAACAATAATATCTTTCTCCCAAAGCATTTGGCTGTTTGACTTTCAAATCACAGGCATTAGCTGGTGTACTCTTGCTCAGGGCGGCTGTAAATATGCACATGTGCTGTGAATGACAGCTCTGTCATGGCTAAATTAATTATTGGTATGAGGCAAATAATGGCAGAGCTGAGAAACATCTATACACACAAAGAAACACATGGAGGGATACACAGGAAACAGCAGTAAGGCCTCATTGTAAAGCTCCTGTTATATTGGACAAATGTTTGTTGGTATGGCTCTTCCATCTTGACAGATTGAGTGCGATCTGGTTTTGTTTGGTAATTAAAATTATAATACAATGCTGCTCATTCTATTTGATACGGTGCTGGACTAAGTGCAATCTGTCTGAGAGTACAAGATGATTTAGCTGTCATGTTCCTTCATGCTCTGCTTTTCGTCTGTTTTTCTGTTGTAGCCAGTTCTTTTTCTTTTTATGGTCTCTTCTGTTCTTTATTACAATTAATTTGAACCACAAGATCAAAATATGAAATCTTAACTCTAATTCTATTCTGCCAGCTGCTCTTTTGTGTTCTATAACGTTTTATTGAATAGTTATTTCTGTGGGATGAATATTCTTTTCTGGGCCGTTCTCCGCTGCTCTTTTGATGATTATTGGTGGTATTGGTAGTGTGTTCTGATAGTTTTCTCTTCCTTGTATTTACCAGATGACCTGAACAGTACCCACCAGCACTGTGTCCTAGCTGGAGACTCTGCACGCTTCAGCTCCACGCACAGAGTAGCCGAGGTGAGAAGCAAACAGGTCTAAAAGGGAAAACACAAAGTTTCAAATTTGTCGTGAAGATGCTGTATATAGCTTTTGATTTCAGTTGTTCGGTTTGGTTTCTGTTTGGTTTCAGTAAGGACTGTTGTTACTCTTTTAGGGAAAGACTGCGTAAAATAAAAACCTTCAACACTGTGTCTGGTAAACAACATTGACAAAATAGATAAAGTGATGTTTTCTGTGAAATGGAAAGATTTTGTGATATCTTATGAGTGGAGAGGAATCTGTAGCTTTAGGAAAGCTTTTCCATCAAGTACATAAACTTGCCAATTTATAATCTGCTGAGAAATGCAGTACAAATAGATATTTGAATGGCATTTACGTAGGCTATGATCAGTTAAATAAGACCTGTACAATTTTTCAAAGACAAAAATACTCCCAAATGTACAGCACACTGATACAACCTTTTGTTTCTTGATAAAAATTGTAATAGTGACAGCACCATCATTAGGATCATGATGAGTCAAGTACAATTTGAGGGATAGTCATCAAGACCTCTTCTGTTCTCCGGTAGTTATTTTTATATGCTACATGGGTTCAAGGTTTTAGGTAAACCCTGTATGACAGTTACATGGGTCTGTCCCTTTCCTACCAGTGTTCCAGTGGGACCCTGATCTACATCCAGTCGCGCTGCCAAGAGGCCCTGTCCAACCTACACACTGACCCAGAGACAGGCTCCCACAGCCTGCTGGCCCTGCTGCCGACAACACTACAGAACTGTGAGGAGATTCACAATGAGGTGATGATTCACAATGTCTGTATATGTGTGCTTGTTTGGACACATATTTGTCTATGGTTTTTGCATGATTTCCTTTGTGAGTGTGTGTAACTGTTAACATTTATTTGTACTGGCACTGTTAAATCTGTATTGATGTTAAAATTGAACTTATAGAAACCTGTGTTTGCCCCGATTTGCCACTATTTATGCATCAGATCTGAAACAGTGTTTGGAAATATCTGAAACTTGTTTTGGCCTCATGGAGAACCAGATGAGTGAGGTGTGCCTCGGTGGACAACAGACTATGTGCCAGAAAAGTTTATAGAATAATATGCCAGTCTTTGAAAGTTTTCATATGTTTTTCTCTGATCCTGAACCTGCCTGACACTATTTGAATTGTCCTCATGCTTTAATCCTCGCCCATCTGGTATTCCAAGGAGGTTGAAACGTCTAACAACCATCTGCAAATATGCCAGGATTTCATCAGGACAGGATCACAGAAATTGTTGTGGAATATAAAAAAATCTTTCTATTAGCTACCGAAAATTCTGGCATTTTTTATGAATAACATGGATAAATATCTAGTTAGGGAATTTAATTTATTTGAATTACCCTGCATTTGTGCTTTGGATTTACACACCTGTGCATACAGTCCAGAGCAAATACTAACAGGTTGACCTAGTAATCTTTGGTGCGAAAATAGTCTGGACAACAGTTTTGATGTTACATCATCCCTATCCTGAGTAAATTTAATCGAAATTATGACCCAGGACTTAAATAACTATACTCTCAAACAATACAGCAATACAGGTAATTGAAAGTGTGCTCTACAGTATGGCGAAGATTGGTTTTATATGCCTTTTCCTTGTCCTCGGCATCATGGGAGCTCCTGACCATGCCGGTGGTCCTCTGATAACAGGTTAAAGCTCTATAAACGACAGAATGGGAGCTTGCCAGCTTTCCACCTTCTACTTACCTTGTTGTTTCTACTCAGGGAAATGCCTCCAATATGAATTCCAGGTTGTTCTCATTTACCCAGGCCTGTGATGGATTGTAAGGCAATAGCCTCTCCATATGTTATCCAAAGATGGAGTCAAGCCCTGCTCCCCTCCCTAACCCCTTTTCACACACAACAATGAGTGATGCTGGGTTGGGGTATTGAGGGATGGAGTGAGGTCAAAAATGAAGAACATTAGGGGCTGTCTATGGAGCCACCAACCTCATGTGTTAGCTTGCCGCAGGCCAACAGTTAATATAGTACTTCACCTCTCCCCCTTTACACCCCTGGGCTCAAAGCGCATATCCTAGCTCATGCTAGAACCCAGGCCCCTCAGCGGAACGCCATGACAGATGAGTCTGACGTAAGGTTGTTTAAAGGTTGTAGACAATATTAATTATTCAGCACTGCCAAACAATAGGGCTGTCTGTGTCAGGAGGAGTGCTGCACTAGTTGAACTAGCAGCACCTGCTACTTTGCCACATAGCGCCACAGGATTACCAAGTATAGGCCCCCACTTGGAGACCAAGGCAGGTTTATTTAGAAAAACAGGATGCAATTTATAAAATAGAAGGTGTATGCGTATGTATGTGTATGTGTAAGTGTTTAAGTAAAGGGGGGTGCTCTCGGGGGCTCAAGCCTACCCTACCCTGGCACTTGCAATGATCGATGTGGCCATTTGTTTGGAGTTGCCCACGAGAGCAGAACACCCACTTAAATGATGTATTGTTGGTGGAGTTATTTATGATGGCGGCACACTTTGGCGCTTGGCGGGTGCATATTGCGCAGGTCGTGTTTGACATGGACGACCAAGGAGTGAACAAGCCTGAGACGAGCAGGCAGCCTGACCTGAGCAGTGCCTTATGGGCCTATCCTTAAAAATTGCTAAACAGCAAGCTAGCACTGGCTGATGTGTCATGGATATTGTGCAATGTGGTGCGACGGGAAGGGGAGTGGAGGCTGACACTTGACAGAGGCCGTGGGTGGGTCTGACGATGATGAAGCAGAGCGTCTGCCATCTGAGTATGTGTGTTTGGGGATGGGGCGGGATGTCTAGTTGAAGCAGGGGCTGATGGGAGACGGAGACAGAAATTAGGAAAACTGAAGTTCCCACCTGTTTGTTAAGCACGGTCCTTCTCACTGTGTCTTTTTAATCTTACCTCCTGTCTTTGGTGGTGGGGGAGGTATTGGTGGTGGTGGCCGGGGGGGGGTAGTCTAACATAGCATTGCCACACGGCCCCTGTGTGCATGTTTGGCTTTGAAATGCTAATCCCAGACACAAATGTCTTGTCTCATTTAAAGCCACTGTGTCACTTCCCAGGTGGGTGTGTGACAGAGTGCCCTGAGGGACCCCCTCTAATGATGCTAGTCCCCCCACAGTAAATATTGAAGGGTGTGGGACAAGGTTTCCGCACATGTTCTGGCAGAAAGTAAACTGTGTGGAAGCAGGAGTGTGTGACCTTCCTATGTCCTGTTTTCCAGGCCAGAATGTGTCCCAAGGCTCTCAGGTCTTTGCTTGGCTTTGGAACACCTTAGCTGAGGGGCTTATAGTGGCAATATCATTGTAATCTTATAAATCACTTCTCAAAATATATTTTTGCTAGCAGTTTGTAGTCTGTGCCTGTTATTCCTCTTGTATTTACCAGTTTTATTACCTTCTAACACTGTTTTTAATTCATGTGAGACATTTTTATTGTTCATCCTGCAGGTTTATTGGGTTTTTTTAATGTCTTTGTACTTTGTAAGTTTGTTTTGAAAGCGCTACACAAATAAAGATCTACACACAAAGGGAAAAATGTTCTAAAAGTGAATGTGTTTCACCTGTTCTGAGTTCTACAAAATTGTGATTTAGCCAGAGATTTCCTTTTTTTTTTTTTGAAGATTTAATGAACCGATTCAACTGTAATTTAATATTAGTCACATTGATGTGGAGGAGCTCTTGCTCAGGGGAAACTAAGACAGCAGGACCACTCTTACCTACCTCGGTAGCCTGGGAAAGAATTCAGGAATTGAACACTACCAATTTATGGATATAGATAGGAATGGAAGTGTATATAGCAATGTGTGTATGTACAGTAACCTAGCTTTTGACCACTTTGGCAAGTGTGTGATTAAAGTAAATTGCGCTCCTGGTCGCTCGTAGAGAGCTGGGTGGACCAGTCCTCCTGGCTGATGTGTGAGGAGACCGGGAAATGTAAACAGAGGATGGCAGAGTGGGATCGATCCCACTCTCATCAGCTCCAACCTCAGGGCCCTGCCCTGGAAATTGATTGGACCCGCTCAGGGAATACTGTGAAGGTGTGGAAAAAATCGTGCCTCATTAAATGGGAAAAAAGGGGTGCTACTTGGCTTTAATTCTAGAGTTGCCATGGTGGGCGGCTGGTCGACTAATGTGGGGCTAATGTGTAGTTAGTGTGTCCATCACCTGGAGAGATGACAGCGACTGCCACAGGGGAGCCACTAGCTCCCCTCTCGCTCCCCTGCGTTGTCTCAGAGAAAGACTAGCCCTAACAACCAATCTCTTTTTCCCACACACTTTCGATGTGTCCACCTGGATAGATGACATTTAGTCAGAGTTCCCCTCTTGGTAACTCTCAGCTGGGTAGCCAGACTCAAAATGCCACATTGGCCAGCACTCCTCAGTTGCTTTAGATGGCCTGCTTTGTGGCTGCAACTGGCCTGCCCAGTGGGGGACAGGCAGCCATGTCAGCTCAAAGTGGAGACACAGGTTGGTTTCTTCTCACTAAAGGACAGGCAGACAATCAGAGAGATGGAAGGAGGGACAGATAGAGAGAAAAGGACGGCCGATATCAGTGCTCAGAGGCTTTGTTGTGTGTTTGAGCTGTAGTGATCGAAGGGGAGTGGATTTGGAGGGTGTTGAAGGGACCATAAAGGATGACATTTCTTTGAAGGGTGGGTTGTATGGAGTGATTGAGAGGCTGCTGAGCAGCGCCACTGGCTGTGTATTCTCCCTGACATGCCCCAGTCCTTGCATGTCATGCCTGCTGTGATCAGAGCCTTTTGGAAGCAAATGGCAGGATTATTCTGTGCACAGCTTCTACCCAAGGCAGACTTCACTCAAGTTGGTTGTGCACATAGTTTGAGCCCTTTGTTTTAACTTGCGTGGGGGGCTAGATGGTAGGTGACCTGCCTCATTATACTGAGCAATGACCAATAGAAATTTTCAACAATCTTAGCACAATATTTTAGGCTCAGTGTTCATACTTTTCCATTGCACTTTTATTAGCATGAACCAGGATATTGGGGACTTGAATTGAGTTCAAAACTATAGTTGTAGTTGGGGTAGTGTTCTGTACCACAACCATGGCACCTGAGGAAAATGTCTCGTGTGACACCCTATATACCTCTGCACCTCTAACCCATCTTAGTACTGCTTTTCTCTTTTACCTTAGGTTGAAGGATGACTTGCAAGTTTCAGTGGGCATTCTGACTGAAATCAGCCCTGCATTAAAACAATGCAAGGGCGTTGGTGGGGTGTGTTGCTTCAGGTAGTGGTGAGACATGAAATTTCAATCCAGGAACACACTGCACGCAGGGGTTTATAATCCAATGAAACATTTTTTTACAACTCTGGAAAGTTATCATGGTTATCTTTCCTTGCGACGGTTGTGAAGTAAAAAGTAGAAGAACAGCATTCACGTTACAAAGTAATCCACCAGGGACATGCCAGATGACTGTGGGTTGTTTGACCCTAGCCTCCACTGCACCAACAGAGTGCCCTCGTTGAAATGAATGAGCTAAAATTGGTCTGAACTCATTAGCCAGTACAAATTAGTTGTATATGAACATAATTTGTAGGAGACAGGGCTAGATGAGAGTTGATGACTGGCTCATCCAAAAATCTGTGCTAAATGAATAGAATGATAGGTGCAAGATGCATCAGTGAACCAAAAAATACAGGAAAATATTCATATTGACATTTTGAGTCCTGAAACCTTTCAGGGAGAACTAATATGCTCAGAGCTTGTAGCAACTATTTGTGAGTTCACAGCTCTAAAAAGGTTCTGCTGTATACATTGGTTAATGCTTTGTTAGAAGAAGAATAAGCAAAATAGTTTTTCATAAAAGGAACAATAGCTCTCTCAGTCCCATCTGATATGTGACTCCTTTGTATGCAACTACATTTTGTGTTGTACAATTGTCTGTGTCAAAATGTAATAGAGTGTGCATTGTTTTGGGTGGATGATGCTTTGTAGGATGTTTTAGGGGAGGGCAACTCACAGCGTCTCACATTTATGTTGGGCGCAATTGGGGCAATCTTTGATGTACACACTCACATTGGCAATGCATGCAAAGACGTTAACAAAGCCACTAACACACCTATGTAGAGAGACACACGCAAGGGCGCAAACACACCGATCCTCATGCAGGTACAAACACACAAACATGCACACAGAAAGACACACTTTAGATAGGCTACACCTGGCTACATGAAGCATCCTTGCGAGGATTAAATCAGCACTTCAAAAGAGCAGGAAAGAAAAACACTCCCAGCGGAGGAGAGGGGAGCGGCTCGGCAGCCGAGACTGTCATCTCCAGACGGAGCTGGGGAGCGGGAGAGGAGGGGAAGAAGGGGGGAGAATGAGGAGAGTAGGAAGAGGGTGGAGTTTTCAGGTGTGCTGACTGGAAGGTGTGCGTGTTTGTGTGTATGAATAGACATATTCATATATTTGTGTGAATGTACTGTGTGTATGTTGTCTGTCTGTCTGTGTTTGGTAAGGGTGTGATTGTAGGAATGACCAATGTCTGTACTATTTATGGTTTGACTATTTTTCATTAATTTCTTTCCATGTAATTAAAAAATGTGTCTTTTCTGTGTTTTTCCTTTCAGAGTCTTCATAAAAAGGATTGAATGCACTTTGAAATCATTTTATGACATACAATATATGCAGCTATTCAAAGCAATGAATACATTTCTGAGAAAAACATTCATTTTCTACATGCCAAAAATCGTAAAAATATAATTTCTCACAGGGTGCAGGGGTATTCTTAGATATTTTTTTTAAATCAGTTTTTATATAATTTATAAAATTCATTACAATTTTTATTACAAATAGATATATACTTGGACAGAAAAACGGCCAATACTGTATATTTGAACTTGTGTCTTTCAAAAATTAGAAATTTACTAGTTGAAATAAAAGACTCAGTGCAACATTCAATACTTGATGCTATTTTTTATAGGGGGTAAGTAACTTGTGTGCTTGTCATACAGATTGCATACTTAGGTTACAAAATATAAATATGTTTACATGATAATCGTTCAAAGTGGACAGATCTTGGAAGAAATGAGGCTAAAAAGCTATTTTCAACGAATTTTTTTATAGACTTGTATGACTATAAAATTCCATATTTAAATGCTTCATATGACAATTTCATAATTTACAGTAATATATAAAAATGCTTTTCATTCACATTAAATTAAATTTGCTACAATGTCTAATGTTTTACTGTTTTAAAAAAAATTGTGATATTTGTCACTTTCTTAGATTAGGTGAAGCTATGGGAAAATTGTCTGTCTGAACTAGCGTGTTTGTGTGCGTGTGTTTGTGTGTGCCATGTGTGTGCATGTGCGTGTGTTTGTGTGTGCATGTGCGTGTGTGTGTGTGTGTTTGTGCGTGTGCGTGTGCGTGTGCGTGTGCGTGTGTGTGTGTGTGTGTGTGTGTGTGTGTGTGTGTGTGTGTGTGTGTGCTCGCAGGTTGAGTTCGAGTGGCTGCGGCAGTACTGGTTTCAGGGCCAGCGCTACGCTCGCTTCTGCAGCTGGTGGACCAGACCAATGGAGCAGCTCGAGAAGGACTGGAAGCTCATGGAGACCATGGTAAGGCCACTCAGATGCACTGCTGGTCACATGGCAGCCTCACTGTCTGGTGTCTTAGCCTGCGTAGTTGTCAGAGTATGTCATCAACTCAGTGTCACTCACATTACTTTTCTAATCCTTCAGTGGTAAAGTTAAAAGTATTTCCATCTTAATTTGCAGGCTGCTTCTGTACTAAAGCATGAAACTGATTTTTCTCCTCAAGCTCAGGTTGACAGGAACACCATCCTCTAGCCAAGGCCTTACATTGATGCTATTCCTGTTATAGAAAATAGATGCAAGAAGGTGTAAATTGTTTTTTTAAATAATATAAACAAAACCGTATGAGAAAATAGAAAACCATATTTATTGACCCTGATTTTAATAATACATCTAAAGGGAATACTGTATGTAACATATTGTCATAAAAACCACAACTATCAAAAACATTCTTAATAGTGAATACTACTACTACTATTACTAATACTACTAGTACTAATAATAATAATGAAAATAATGAAAATAATGAATAAGCATTTTTACCATTTCCCCAAAATATGAGCAGCTTCATAACTAGTTTAGTCTCACTCTGCCATTTATCAATAAAGTTTTTAAATGCTCAACATGCCTCTGCTTGTGCTTTTTATACAGATTACATAAGTGATCTGCTGTCCTATAATGCTCCTCACAAGGGAGGGTGTGTTTTAAAGTTACATGATGGATTGTCTAACGTCTCTCCATGGTGCATTTTTAAGGATGTGTCGTGTTTGTCGTAGCCTCATAGTAGTGTTATAAGAAAGGAACGTTGGCACGCGGCTATTAGTTAGAAAGGAATCACTTAGTAGTTTCAGACTCATGATTAAGTGACCTTACTCACAGCTCTGTCCTGTACATATGTGCTACATGCACGCAGACGCACACACACACACACACACACACACACACACACACTGTAGATTTACTATACATGCTTGGTCTTGCTTTCTCTCTCTCCCCACAGGTTCTCGCAGTCCTCCTCTCATAGCTAAATTTCAAAGAGTGTGTGTGTATGTTCATGTATTTATGTGTGTGTATTTAACAACCAGACACCAGAAGCAGCAGGGGGCACTCTTGTATCACTGTAGCAGGATTGGAGGGAACGAAAGAGCTGTGCTCCCCTTTTCCTCCCTGCTCCCTCCCTCTCTCTCTCTCTGTCTCTCTGTCTCTTTATGTCTCTCACCCACTCCTGCTGTCTCTGGGAGCTCTCTGTCTCTGTCAGTGTCGAGTGCTGAGCAGTAATCACATCTAATGCTCAGGCGGGGATAAAGACAGGGGCTGGAGGAGAACAGTACTGCTGCTGCTGACACTGCCCGGGTCTAGTCGTAGTCTCTCTCTCTCTCTCTCTCTCTCTCTCTCACGCACACACACTCACACACTCACACACACACACATACAGTCAAACAGCATGGCAGAGGGTGTCTGGGTGTGGGTGTGGGGGAGTTAGTAGACAGGGGCTAAACTCATCTAGAGCTCCACCTCCGGGCCCAGATGAAGTGTGTGATTTGGACCTGTATTTAGAAAAGGGCATCAGTGAAATGTGAGGTCTTTTTCTTTCTCTGTTACCGTGTCTCAGTCTCGCTGTAATGGACAAGCAAACCATATCCACTGTGTGTATTTGTGTGTGTGTGTGTCTCTATGTGTCCACATGTGGATTTCTGTCATGCAGTAAAAACTTAGAATCAGACTTTATATGATACAGCAAATAAAGTGTGAGCTATTATTTTTAGAAAAAAGTTTAAACAAAAAGTTAAATTAAAAAAAATGTGAATACATATCTGTAAATAAAATTGTATGTAGAATTTTAATATTTTACATTTCAAATTACTCTGATGTGTGTTTATAGCAACAATAATGTTAAAGTCTAAATTCTTTGACTAAATTGTTAATTACATAGTGTCAAATCGAACAAAAGCAAGTATGTCTTCTGCAGAAATGCATATTAAACCTGTGCAAAAATGATACACCGGTGAGCGCATAAATGTAATGATTCACTATTGTGATGAAAGACAACATTATTGCTCTGACAAGCAATATTTACATACATGCATCGACCTCTGATATGCTGATGAAAAGCACTTTATAGATGTGACTTATAGATTTTCCTTTTGGGGGTTGGATTAAAACACATTTCTCTAAATTACTTTGAGTTATTTAAATTATGTGGGTTCCCCTTTACATTCCTTTATTGCATATATTTTACATTTTGAGGCTGCCAATTGACAGCATAGTGTAATGTAGTGAAATACGAGTGGCCTACTGTGTGCAGATGCTGTTTATTTATTTAGTTGTTTCTGTTCTTGCCTGCAGAGTATATTTTAATACAGCATTATTTTTGTCAAATTTGCTATCACCATGGGTATTTTAAAATAACAAATATATGTCTCTTTAAATAGGGTTTATAAAATGACACTGTGTTGTTTTATACACTGTGCTATAGCAATAATACAGCCTATTGTTTTATCCTGCTAAAATAGCAATACAAACAGCCAGCCCTCCTCTCTTTATTGTCATATTTAGCACACAGTGTTGTGGGATGCGCAGGGCTATGTATGCGTTTGTTAGTCTGTATGAAGAATGTTGCAATGGGGGGGACTAGCTCCTGTTTATGGATACTGTCTCTCCCTGGGGCTCTCTCTCTGCTCCTCAGCCCGTTGTCATGCAAATGCTTATCCTTCCATTTGCATGACATTTTGATAAAATACATAAATAAATATATAAAGAATCGAAACAAAACAAGTCCACTTGCTTGCTTGCCTCTTTTTGGTACCTCATGAATTTATTCGGTTCCTTGATGGAAACAAAGAGACGGGCATCTGAGTAAACTTCAAGTGTAGGTATGTGTATGTGAATATACAGCAAAAGTATAATGTGTGCATGAGTGAGTGTGGTGGGGTTTAGTGTATTTAAGGTAAGAGTTGTTTCTGGAGGGTGGAAAAGGTCATTAACTTAAAGGTTTTACATTCCCCTGTGATCCAGGGTGCTGAAGTCCGTTTAGACCTGCCTGGCTCACAGCCTTACGTTCCCTCAGGACTCTGCTATCATGGACTCTGCTATCATACAATAGTGACATTTCCTTAAACTAGCAACAATGAATAGCTTCCGTCTGGCTGACAATAGACAGAGAGTCTTGGCTTTATGCAGAATATTTTAAATACCGGTGTGGTGTTTTTTATCTTTCCTCTTTTCACTGTGGGGGAGAAGCGACAGCGACGAGCCCATGTGCACATCTTCCTTTTATTTATTTTTCTCTCCTGTCCTGTGCATGTGTGTTTGTGTGAGGGTGTGTGTGTGTGCACTATCGATGTTAATGTATGCACTCGGCTTGACTTTAATTGATTTAGCAGCTCTGCTTGCACAGTACAGCTTTTTCCCTAATTTGTCACTTTCCTGACTTCTGTGGCTGCTCATCTCGCAACTTCAAAAGCCACCACGGATGCAAAGAGATTTCACCGCACTCTGTCTCTCTCTCTCCCTCTCTGTTTTTATGTTCTTTCTTTCTCTTGTTCTCTCCCTCTCTCGCTCCCACTATCTCGCCATATCTCTGTCTCTTTCTCACACTTTCCCCCTTATTTGACAGGAGAACGAGCCTTGTAGATGGAAATCTTTTCAACACATATCAAGGAAATTAATCTACTTTCATAATAAATGGGATCCACTCAGTTGAATACATTTGTATACTTCAAGATGTACAAAACAGGAAGTGGTATCGGGGCCATGTCTTCCTCTACTCTGTTCACCCAGCCTGTCACTCCCTGTTTTCCAATGATTTGGTCACACACACACACACACACACACACACACACACAGACATACTGTATATGCAGTACAAACTCTTTTTTTTTTTTCCATTGTGTGACAAAATTTACCTCCTCTGATTTATAACGGAGGCTGGCTTTTTCATGCATATCTGCATGTGTGTGTGTATGTGCACGGATGTGCTTGGTGACCATTTCATCTTCACCCCTCACTTTAATAACAGTCTTTGGAAACAATCTGGGCTGCTGAGGAGGGGTGCACTGCAATTGTACACAGCCTGGCCCGGTTGCCATCGATAGCTGATTAGGTTATTGACCTAGCGTGTGGAGGGTGGGTGCTCAGGAGGCGGTCGGGGAGGGAGGGAAGGAGGATAGTGAGCTGTAGGGAGAGTCAGTAGAGACAGACAGAGGCAAAGGGGGAGGCAGAAAAAGAGAGAGAGAGAGAGAGGTTGTGTGTGTTCAGGGGAGGAGGGGTGGGGGGTCAATGTAAATGTTATTGCTGTGTGAGCTCATTTGATCAAAGTCCTGGAAAGGTTAAGCGAATCCAATCTGGTTTTGTATGGCAGAGTGGAGACACAGGCGCTAGGGAAGAAACCCCCAGGACGGAGAATGGATTATCATATTGGCGCTGGAGTAGCGGGGGCCTCCGACGGACAGTTTACCCTGCCCGTAATGCGTTTAGACAGCAATTGGCCTTAATAACCTTTATTGACTTCAGCGGGTCAGTGCCAAGAATCTAATTATCAAAGTGTATCAATTTCATTGGAGTTTAGAGTTGCACCGCTCAAAATAATTATTTTAAGGTCGGGCTGGGGCAATTAATCCCTTCTCCACTTATTTGATGGCTTTGTAAAACATTATAAATGTTATGGATTCTGTTGTGCGTTTCTCCGTAAATAATTTCAGGGAGCAATTTTTTGTAATGTATTATTTGGAGAGCTTGCCATACCGGTCCAGCTGAGGGAAAAAAGATAGCATATTTGGAAAGCTAGACCAGAGCTGAATCATGTTGCAGATGTTTACCAGCAGTCATTTTTCTCTTTTGCTTGCTGTTTTACTTGCACAGTCGGGCAGAGTTTTATACCCACTTTATATGCACACATGGAACCCAGATTAATTATAAGTGTGAACTAAGCAGTAAACTGTTTAAAGACCATTTTTATTGCTCATTATGAAGCCATTTATTATCTCTTATATGAAATCACACTGTTTATTCAACATATTGTTTTGCATTTTAAGCTCTATACTGAGCAAATACGTTTATACATTTAATGTATTCTAATTCTTTGCGGTTCTTACACATATATACAGTGTGTGCACTTTTGTTTGTGTGTATGCATGTAGGTTTGGTTGTGTCTGTTTGTGTCCATTTATCTTCATGTGTGTGTCCAAAGTGTGAGTGAAGGAAGTAAATGTGCAGCTGCACAGTAGTTTATCCTTCATTGACAGTCAATACGTGCTGTACCTGGATAGCAGCAGCTGTTTTTTCTTATCGCACAGCATAGACTAGAGGCCTAATCCACACGTTCATTATTGCATGGCCTTGTTTACCCACGGCTCTATATTAGCTTGCTTGCTTTGCCCTATTTAGACGGAGCTGTATAAAAAAGAAATTACTCAAAGATTATTGTTATTATTCATTTAAAGAGGAAATATATGGCTGATAATACATTTTACATCACGCAGCAGCTTGTGTTTGGAAATATAAAATGAAAAGAAGCAGGAAGACACAGAGAGAGAGAGAGAGAGAGAGGGAGAAAGAGAGAAGGGAGAAAATGTAGCATCGCACAGGTATTTGCAATTCTCTTTGAAGTCCCTATTCAACAGGGTAAGCTGAATTTTCGGCAGTGCCTGATAGTGTTCTGCGTAAATGCTTAAAGCCCTTTAGAGAATTTTCATGGGCAGATACGCGGTGGCTTGAAGGGAGCGTTTATGTTACCTGGAGCCAATGCAGCCCTCAGCTTTGTACCTAAAGATGTACACTAGTAGTGAATGGAATCCCACAGAGGTTTGTCTATGACAGAATCTGACTGCAACATCGCTGTAAGCCAAAGCGGGGAAAAAAGAGCTACGAACGGGTTTAACCCTGTCACTCCTCAGCCGGCATCTCACATATGCATACACGTGAACAGACACAGAAGGACAGAAACACTAACTGAGACACGCTAAAAAACACACATACTTACCTATAAAGTACAATGGGAAAGTTTAAAATAAAAGTTTGTGGTGTTTTCAGTTAATAAATGGAAGTAACAGTAACATGGAAGATTTGTTTAGTCTCCTTTGGTGGATTTATTTTGAAGCTGTTTTGCAATACTACAATATTCAGTAATTTTTTAATGTTACATAGTAGAACGAGAGTGGCACTCAGTATAGTGTATACCTCTGCCAAGGCCAGTTTAAAAAAAACATACACCAGACTTAAGAGAAGAAAATTCAAATTCTTAGTAAATGATCCAGATCTGCCCCAAAATTGAATGGGTTCTTCCTTGGCCAATGCCCCATCCCTCCACCGATCTTGGTGCAAATCAGCTCAGCAGTTTTTGTGTTGCCGACAAATAAACCAACAAACAAATACAGGTGAAAACATAACCTCCTTTGCGGATAAAAGTGGCTCATTCAAATATGCTCAGGTTCAAAAATACACACACACAAACAGACATGCACGCTGGGCTGCCAATCATCATTGCTCTTGTTGTCATAGTTCATAGTGTACCAGTTCATTTTTCTTCTTGAGTACAATTCCTTTTGGAGAACTTTCTCATTTAAAATGATTCCTCATATAAGTATGTTATTATTTCTCAATAACAGGATGTAGCTCTGTGTCCCGAAACCTTAGGTGGGATAACTGTTGCATTTTCATTCCTACAATAGACTCAGACCTAGGCAAACTTTTCTTGTTACTATGGATGACTGAATTTGGAATGTATTAGACGAACTTAGCCATTATTGACTGTATGGCAGTCAAAAAACTAGCTCATCGAAAAAAATCCATCTTTTTTTTTTTTTTTTTTTTTTTTGTACCCATGACCGGCGTACACCTCATCTTTACAGTGAGGGGGTGGGGAGTCTTATTGACAGTGTTTGGATAATTTACTTTGTTTTTCTGTGAATTGTGATGTTGACAGTGTTTTTACGGTATCAACCTGCTTTGAAGGCGGCTTGTCTCGTCTTCTTAGAAAACAAATGAGCACTTTACAGAGACTGATCTGCCTTATCCGCTTAGCAGCTCCCTCAATCCCTGCATTTATTTATTTACTTACTTATTTACCTACTTATTCATTTACTTACCTCTGTACGGATTTGGTTTGATTTTGTCTCCCTCTACTCACGGCCACCCCCTCCTCTTCTTCTCCCTCTCTTCATCCTTGGCCCCGATCAGCAAGATAAGCCTTCAGAGGAGGGGAGATAACATCCATTAAAGTGGTAAAGAGGAATTATGGGGCAGCCCAGATTAATCACTGCTCAGCTTAATCGCATTCAGTGCGGACGGCGGGGTTGGCTGCAGGGCCCAGCTTCTTCCTGTGTCATACCAACAGAGAAAGAGAGATGCAAGGAAGGAGTGTGTGTGTGTATATGTGTGTGTGCTGAAAAGTGCCTTGATGGGGGAGAAAGTATAAAAAGATGAAAGAGAGATTTCAGAACATCTCATAGCAAAGCCCAACCCTCTCGTTGCTGACTAGAGACATTACTACTAACCAGAGCTTGACGTGTAATTATTCCAGTACTTTGATCCAGGTGTAATTGTTTACTTTTGCAGGCAATCATGTCAAAGTGGTGGAGTACAACGAATTACCACAGACGCAAGAAAACACATTGATTTGTCACTAAAAACAAAGAAAGTAACTTAAACTCTTGTTCAATTTATATTGTTTTAGTGTATTATTAATCTCATTGAATATTGAGTACATGGCCGGAGCTTGTTGATCGCTTGTTCAATATTTCTCATGGTTAGAAATAGTAATACACACACTGAAATGTGCTGAACTCTGTAAACCAAAGTGAATAAAAACAGAGCCCTCATACTCTGAACCCTGTGTATGCACTTTTAATAAAATCATTTGAATCTGAGTCTGGATCCTAATCAAGTCCTGTGGTTGATATGCTTATTATTGTTTATCTGCACGTCAACTCAAATTCATTTCACATTTCTTTGTACAGGCGCTAATCACAGTCACAGTCTCTGAGGGCTTCGTATCGCCCACACATAGTGAAACAATAAATGAAGCCGATTAATGAAAATGAAAACAGCCCACCCCAACTATAGATCCTCAAAGTGAATAATAAAAAATCCCACCCTAAACCTAATTAGGGTCACAAATAGAGCATATCTTCTTAAGGTTCTAACAGAGAGAAAGAAGGCAACCTATTTTCAGAAAATATTACACACAGGTGAGGTCAAAAATCTCAGTGTAAAATGATATATGCTGTACATATACAACGGACAAACAACACAAAAAAAAGGCCCAAAGCTACAAAGTCAAATATCACTTTGATACTGAATTACACCTTACATGTCTTGGAGAAAGGCTTAGGCATAGGTCTATAATCCATGATCACTTTTTTGTTCAAATGTTGACCTAGTAGAGAAAAATAGCAACCACTTAATACCTCAGTACCTCTCGAATGCTTCAAAATCACTGTAACAGCCATTGTGTTCGAGTTTTTGAATTACATAAAGCCTTCTTTGAAAAGAATGAGCGGGGAGAATGGGGTGGTGCTGATGGGAAGACAGTGTAAAATTGTTTGATTCGCTTGAAGAAACGCAAAGAAAAGGAAGATGTATGGGAAAAGATTGTTGATGATAATTTTATCAATTTTTTTATAGAGGTGGAGGAGGTGGAACAGAGAATAGAAATTGGGGGTGGGGGAAGCAGTATTTTCACAGGTGAGGGGAGTAGAGAGAGACCGGTAAAGATTTAAGTTTAGAGCATGCGAGAGAAAGTAATTAAGAAGGAATTGAAAAGCTGAGGCTGTAGACAAGGGGATGTGAGCGTAGTCAGAAGGAAGTATGAGTCCTGGGAGCATTCTGGGAAGTTCCATGCCAGGTTTTTTTGGGTCTGTGCACCTTTCAAAACAAGACATTTACAGTATAAAGAGATAACCCAACAGAGGTCAAACCTGATGTGTGTGTTTTCTGGTAAAGTTTATTTTCTCCCATGCGAAGCCTGAACCTGTATCTGTTTTTGTAGTTTTTTTTTGTAGTTTTGATCATTAATACTATTGGTGTTTACTCACACAGTTTACTCAACAGTTTCACTGCTGAGATCCCAACAATGGTATTTTAGTACTATAGAGCAAGAAACCTTGCTGTTCAGACAGATCCTCAAATGTTTCATTGTAGGTGTTTTAATTAATTTTTAAAATTAGAATCGTACACACCCAAAGTATCCGTTATAATCATCCATTGCAATGTTAAAACGTGTGCATGCACACCTATAGTAATTATGGTAACAAAGAAACCAAGAAGTTACTGTGCAAGATATAATTAACTTTTACAGCTGACTGTTAGGGTAATAACTTTTAATTTTCACCTTTGTTTACACTGGACTTGTTTAAAACCGGTCTGGCCACTCACATACAGTACATAGCTCACCAATAAAGGTGGGGAGAAAGATTTTTTCATAACCAACCAGACTGATGGGCGAAACTGATAAAACTGGTGAACGTAAAACCCAGACAGTCACAAGAAAAGAAAAAAAACATGACATATAACTCTTAATGTTTATTTGGAAAGTAAACATATAGCAAATAGAATTTAGACCATTTTACTCATGGTCAGGTCACAGGAAATATGTGCTGTTGCAGACAGAAGGACAGAATCAGTTTTAACTGTGGTTTTCACAAAAATGAAGCAAATGTTCAGGCTGTACCACACTGGTGAAGGTGAGACTGGCCATCCTTCCAGGTAGTGAAACGCTTCCACCCTCTTATCCTTCCCGTGCAGATAGAGCGATCTGATGGGTGGTGTTAAATGGGTGAGATGTAGGACAGTGTAATTAACGCTGGAGCTTTAGCGGGCCCCGCCTTGCTCCGCTGGGAGCGACCAATATAGCACTCATTAATTCCTATTTGTGTGTAATGAGAGGGTCATGTTGGATGTAATAATGGCTCTTTTATTTGGGTGAGAACTGCAGGGCGGCATCCTCTCCTGGCTAACAGTCTCATAAACACCCTTTAGCCGCTCTCATCAGCCTCCCTAGGTGGGGAGCAATCACATACACATACAACAATGGATGGGTGGGTGGGGGAAATGTGGAAATGTGTGGAAAATCACGTGTGTTTAAAAACACTTAAGTAACTATTTTAACTTGCTCTTTTCCTAGTTTTCACCAGCAGATAGCCAGTAATAACACCATATCAGCATCATATATTAAAGTGTTTAGCTGTTTTGAAATGATCTCTTTACATTCACCAGTGTTTGTGCATGGTTTTCCCCATTTACCATACGTTGTGTGTATAATCAGCATTGCTGTTGATAATTTACCAGAGATTACACATATTATCTTTTTAGATATATTTTCCTGTCGTCCAAGCAGCTGGTGTTTTTGTTCCTTTCGGTTAAGGTAAAAAATCCTCAGCCCTGAAAAATCCTCAGGGACTGTGTTCAAATGCTGATTTGTTTCAACAGAGTTTCAACATAGAGCACAACAAATCCTTACAATTAGGATACAAATGTATGGCAGACATAAATGTTGTGAAAATAGGTTCAAACATGACTGCTTTTTGATCTCAAGATACAATGCACTATACGCAGGTTTGTGATTCATTACAATTATCAGGTAAAAGATGGAACTCAATCTGAAATGTAGTGTATTCATTTTTAATTCCATTTAATTAATTATATTGATATACTCCACAGTGGAATCCTTCTTAGAGCATATACAGTTTGTGTTGAACATGCGGTGTTAATGTTTAACCTGCTAGTGTTATGACCTCTTTCCCAGATTGAAGTAGACAGCATTTTATAGAGTGTGAGTCTATAATCCAGTTATATCTTACTGTTTCATGGTGTTTGCCATTGTCTATTACTGTGTAGCCATGTAGTGTGGAGAGAATTGTATAAGGCAAAAGGGCTACCAGTTTATATCCATAGAGAAGCATTAAATACACTCCCATTTTTGTCACATATGGTACAGTGCTTTGAATTGTCAGCACTAGGACTTGAGGTAGAAAGATGCAACAGACAATATATTGACATCCACAAACCTTAGTGTTAAATTAAGCAAATAAGTGAGCCCAATTAATTGAGATCTGGAATAATAACAAAAACAAACAAAATTGATATTTATCTATCAACACAAAGTTTGCCTGCCACTGATACTGCATAGACCTTATGACTTTTACGAAAGTTTATAGTATTTTTATGGCAAAGAACATTCAGTTTTCGGGATCTTAATCTGACCTACTTTAGACATAGTCTTCCTCTATAGGTAATTCACATTTAATGTCAGACTAGACATATGACAGGGCATGTTTAGTTTCACTACAGATGCTTTCAGCCACATGCAAAGATTGAGAGAATCAGTACACTTAAGACTTTTTGTAGTCAATCAAAACTTTGTTAGCAGTGCATTTCAGCCCCTGCAGGCAAACCCCCCCTCCAAAACAAAACTGCTCTGTGTGAGCGTGTCTAGATGGATGGAAACCCCTTTTTATTGGTTTAGCATATTCCAAGACCTGAAGTATGGTGCAGTGTGTGTAACACTGTAACTCTGGGGTTTAGAAATGCTGGCTTTGGCCCCATTCAGCAAAAAGCTTTTTACTGGCAGGAGAGTGAGGTGCTGATCACAATCTGCTATCTAGCTAGAATCTAGACTCAGCTTTCATATACTGAAAGAGAGAAAGGGAGTTTTAACAGAGCAGAAGGTGCTTTAGTGTCACGCTCGTCGCAAACATCTCTGTCCAACTCTGTCTTCATTGTCCTGAATTAGTCAAAGCGCCTCTCAAAGCTTTCTTGTGATGGATGGATGATACATTCTGTGTGTGTTTGTGTGTGTGTCTGTCCCCTGTCCCATCCTGCTGGAGAGCTAATTCAGACTAAGAACTATGTGGTTTAGCCATTAAGGTCAACTGGATTCACACTCCTTGTCATGAGACAGAGACAAAAGCCTTGCAAGAAACAGGCCGGTGAATTTTTATGTGATATTTGTGGGCCCACTGGACTACGACCCAACAACAGATTTTCCTTTTCTTCTTGCCACCAAAAGGGAGCACCACAAAAGCCTGTGAGTTCTGCTTCATTTGACCCTGTGGAAAGCATATGTCCTTCTATCCCGCTTGCATTCTGCCCAGAAGATGGACTGCCGTAGGGGCCATAGAAAGCATCCCTGCCCACTTGAGTGTGTTACAATGCCTTCAAACAAAATCACTTGTCAGGGGTCTTCCCTTTTTGGGAGGTTCCTCCCCACCCCCGAACCCTTTGTCACTTCAAACATATTACTCTGATGTTTCAGACACATTTTTCTAATGTTTTACACTCCATATAATCTGCTGTGTGTAGCGAAGCCCATTTTACTGGCTGACATAATTGATGGTGCCCGCAACCTTGCAAGGGTCAATCTGGCAGAAAGGCCTTGGTTTCTTTCACCACGGAGATCGCGAGAACACATTAACACACCCAAACACAAATACACACACACACACACACACACACACACATCGAGTTAAATTAATGATCTATAGATGTCCTTTTAAGAAATTTTTGTGCTATCGTATAAACATCTAGATAGACTTTGAGTAGAATCCTTTTAGAGATCTTTCAAGAAATTCTAAAATCTACTTTTTTCTTTTCTACTTGTAAAATTTACGTAGCTGCGTTTCAGCATTCATCATTAATGGTACTTATGAGTATATATAAGGAAAGTGTGAAATATGCCTTGTTGAATTATTTTAAAATTTCATTATTTTTACAGGAGTAGGAATAAAAGGATATTTTGGAGTAACTGCAAGAAGTGTTGTAACAAACCTTTTTTAAAGGTCCCTTGAAGTCAATGCTCTAAGTTTCAGTTGTAAGAACTGTTCAAAGTTGCACAGATAATTCAAAAGACACATATAAAGACACACATGCATATATAAAGAAAAACTTCTTTGAATAATTTTTCTTATTCAAAATTTTTTTTCCGTAGAACTTGCCTCTCTCATTTTCTTTATTGTTTATAATACCAAAGGTAATATCAAAGGTCGTGGGGCTTCAAAGTCTGGAAGACAACTCTGACCAGCAATGTTGACACCCTTCACTTTTCCCCTACACACACACACACACACACACACACGCACACACACAAACACACACACGCACACACACACACACACACACACACACATACACACACACACACACTTATACGCACACATGCACACAAACACACACATACACACACGCGCGTTATCAACCAATCTCACGTAATGGAAACTGAGCAAATTTAATTTCAGATATGCCTCAATTTTGAGCCATCTATAATCATGTGACAGCAGGCAGACGGCAGGAAAAAAACACACATTCACATACACGCACACACTTTATGACTTAAAGTGTGATGTCACAGAAAAGTGAATGTGGTCTGGGCTTATTTCTTCCTGGGCTAATATAATTTTTCCACCGGTGGAGAGCCCCGCAACTCCCCCCACACAAGAGCCAAGTAACTCGGCGGTGGCGTGCAGCAAACACACACAGATCCCTTGTCCAGACTGGAACTGGCCCTGGCAGGATCACAGCTCCCCAGTTGTATATATCAGTGAGCAGAAGCTATCCATTACCCCGAGCAAGGTGTCTGATGCCTTTTTCCACCAGTGGTCAAAGTGATATTGGTTTCTTGTATTTGAGGGGAGAGGGGGATGGAGACAGCTAAGAGTCTGCCAAACTCCCACTCCTAAGTCCTATGAAATCAGATGTCAGAGCAGCTGAGCTTGAACTGTGGCAAACGTCAGTGGAGTGTCTGGAGATGTGGAGAAAAGGGTTCAACCATAAAGCTTTAGATACCTTGCTAATGTGCTAGCCATGGAGGTGGGCAAGATGAAGTCAAGGAGGAATGACAACAGGGGGTGTTTGACAAAGTATACATCATTAATTTTACAAATATCATGTAATTGCTATGGTATGAAAAATTGGTTTTCTGTCCAGGATATTAGGATATTTCCCAAAATCATTCAGCTGGTGTTATTCTTAGGTATTAATTGGTCTTTTAGCTGATGGCTAAAATGAAAACCAGCAGAGCTCTGAGTCATTGTCTTGGTGAACAAGTTGAAGCCCCAATTATCTCGAAGAGTTTAGCCACTATCTGGTAATTACCAGCAATAATAAAACAGAAACATTTTCTTTTTCTCATTACATGAAGTATTAAATCTTAAATTGCTCCATAGGAAATGCCTTTGACATGACATTTTGGATTTTTTTTGGAAAGTTTAGGTTTTACAAACAATATCTGTACTGCATAGCAATGTCTATTTGGATTTGGAGTTCCATATCACACAACTGGTCTATCGCCAGAATGTTAACAGTCTCATCTGCAGCTGAAAGGTATTTTTTCCCCAAAAACACAACTCACTCATTTTCTCCTTAATACAATAAATGTATTTTTTATATCAAACTGATTTTGTGAAGGTTTTAAGTTCTGGCATGCTATTACTATGAGTTAAAGGCCACCGTGGTGGCTCAACAGTCACAAACAGGTGGATGGATTAATAGTTAAGGCCATGCCTGCCTCCATATGGGCACGCGGCCATGTTGGCACACAAAAAGACAGGGGAGTATGCTGGCCTGTTGTTGGGCCTGTTACACATGCTAGTGGCAGGGAGGCAGGCATGGAGGTTGCCAGTCTGACAGACAGAGGTGCACTTCTTGTCAGAGTTGATGCACCATGGTGGCAAATTAACATCAGCCACCAGCCAAAACCTGGGAAATCTTTGGTGTTACTGGTGAGTTTTTTGTTCACCACCTACCCTTTTAGGGGACCATCCATCATTTGGATAGTCTATTCTGGTCTAGAAATCACTCCTGTCAGTTGAAATGGTTAATAAGGTAGGTAAATTTGGGGATTTGTAAGCGACGTGGCCTGCAGGCGTAAGAAGTTTCCTATATAAGCGAGTGCCAGTGAGCTAAAGAGTGCTCTGGGTCCCTTGAAAGAACTAGTCTAAAGTCAGCTAAGACATTTCATGGGGTGTTAACAGTTTCTCAGACACTCTGGTGGTCAGCTAGTAGCTCTGTTTTATGGAGTGTAAACGTGCATCTTTTTTTAACCTTCCTCCCTTTGAGCACTTGCTTCATAGCTATTATATGATCCGTGACAGCTATTATGTGATGTTTTAAGGGATGTTGCACCATATTGCACTGTGTGCAGCAACGATTTTCCCATTTTATTATTCTGTGTTGAATGAGTGACATTTTGTTAGGTGATAGAATAGACAGCTGCTTGTTGGTGTTAAGATACAGTCCTGGCTTGAGGTGTTAGTGAGCTGCCCCAGGCTGCCCTCCAGCCAGCCTTGGTTTGCAACGCTATCAACACTCCAGCTCTCCACCAACCAAAATATCATCTAGGCCTAGCTTTGTGTTTGTTTACCTACCCTGTTTCTGCACAGGGCCGGAAATGTTTATGCCTATCTGTAGAAAAATAGACAAGGTTGAGTTTGGGGTCTGGGGACCAGGAATCGGGGTACCAGGTTCTCCTTGTCCTCTCGTTCACCTCGGAATGTGGCCTGGGTCAGGGGGACATCTGTGGTCAGCATCAGGCTGTGAGAGGTGGAGGCTGAGGACAGCTACTGTCATCAAGGGATAAATAGGAGGACAGAGGGGACTGATTAGTGCTAACACATGCCCAGAGACAAAGGGCTCTGGCCTGGCCGTAGCTGACTGAGGCAGAGCTTGACCAGTAAACAACCAGTGGGGTGTCTAAATGGCCGGGGGATCAGCCTGGGGATCAGCCTGGGGCTAAACCTGAAGGCCTCTCTCAGCACCGGGTCTACTAAACAGTAGATCATACACACACACACTCTGGCACGCAAACACCCATGCACCGGTTTTCATGGATAGGAGGTTTGTTAACACACATCCATATTATTAGAGGCACACCTATCCTAACAGCAATTAGCTGAAGACAAACATAAAAAGAGGCTTTTGCACTCCCCCAAAACACAAGTTGTCACCTGTGCGTTTAATGGAAGAGGCGGTGAACAGACGTCAGTGTGTTAGCAGGCATAAGGTTGTATTTTGGTGACTTCCGTCATCATCATTGAGATGGGACAAAAACCCTTTGCTGATCAATTTATTGGCTCTAACACAAAACAAGGTGATGATGTATGAACATTATTGTCTCTTTTTTTTTTTAAATTTAGTGAATTATTATTTTACTGCCTGCATTTAAATTTCTGTTTAGCAGAGTTAAGCTCATCGGGCTGCGCTGTCTTTCTTTCCTTGCCACTTGTTTTGTTCCCAGGCCAGCTTTCGGACGAGCTGAAGCCAGCTCAGAAGCACGTCAGAGCAGGTTTCATATCAAAAACGAACACTTGCTCTTGAGCGTTGTGCTTGAACCATTGAAACTATGCTACATGGCAGGTATGGCATTATGATGTCTACCAGCTGAGATGGTAATACAGTCTGAATGTACTTTCTGGCACTTTCTTAGCCTGTCACTCATCCCGGGAGGACATGGTTTGATCCAAAACCAAAGGTACAGTTTCCATAGGCAGTACAGCTGGCCCTGCTTCCTCCTGGCCACCGTAATCTTCGGTGTCTCCTCGGAGTCAGGTGTAATCAGTCACACACCGCCACATGTTTTGACACCTGTCCTGTGTTGTGTGGAGGAAGTAAGCATATTACTTTGTCGGCAAATCACACTCTTTTCCTTTGGAAACACACACACACAGACAATCAAACCTATCTTCACATGAATTAAGACAGACAGGTAGATTGTCAGAAAAGGATTAAAAAAGGGGGAGAGGAGAAGAAATGAAGGTTCCCTTGCATTGTGGGTTTTTTGAAAAGAGGGATGACTGGGGAGGCGAGTGACTGTTAATGGGAAGAAATGAACGCGCTTGACTGGTGGATGTGACAGGAAGAGACTGTTCTTAACAAGGCGTCAGAGTCACTCAGAGTTATAGATCCATCACTTCTCAGAGGCTGGAGGGGGGGGCATTTAAGGATATTCAGAGAGGGAGAGAGTTTGTGAGGGGTAGAGAAGAAGAGAGAGACAGTAAGGGGAAAGAGGGATTTGAGTGAGGCTGACAGCACTGCATTTAATTTGGGCTGCCAGATCCTTTTTCATTTGACTCCCTCTCAACCAGCTTAGAGGCTGTGGAAGACTTGGAGGCGAAGGTTTGCCAGGATGTCTCAGATTAGCACTGATGTGCCACGTCACACTTTAAGCCGGCCTGTAATTCATGTTCAACAGGGGGATACTCACACATTACACTGTGCTATGCAGGACGTGATTAATTGACTCACACTCTAATATTGGGTGTAATTTGCCCATCCTCTGATGTGAAACTGACTTTATACTAGACTTACTGTATGTCGCCGTCCCAGGGATGTTATAATAGAGTCTTGGCTCAGAGCTGTGTAATTTCTAAACTGAAGCTCAAGGATGGAGGGAATTGCTTCAGGTAGTCTTTCGCCTTAGTTACACGCAGTTTCATATTTAGGAAAATCTAATAAAGCCAAGTAGTATTGATGTGTCTTATTCAAGTACATAGTGGGAGATAAAACAACCAGTATCATTTCAGCCATTGTTTTAAGAAGGCAGTTTTCTTTTGTATTGCAGGTGGAGGTTACAGTAAATGAAGACAAAGTAGAGTTTTTTGGAATGACATATTTTTCTTGTAGTACAGGTCATAGTGTCATTTACACATCTTTTTATTTAGTTCAACGTGATGCATCTATTTTCTAATTCTACTTCTCTTTTTCAGACTATGCTCTTCCTCGCTACAGTGGAGGAAGAGGGAAGAGCAGGGGAAGGACGGAGGGAGATGGCGGAAACCCTGCTCTCTGCCTTGACAGACAGACACCAGCAGAGACAGACATGGAGAGACAGGTAACACAATGTACCGATAACTTTGTTCCCACTATTGGACTTTGAAAAATAGATTTCCGACAGATGTGTGAGATAGGTAAAGTTAGAGACTCTGAAGCATGAGCACAGTCTCATATTCAAAATGGAAACACCATCACGCACAAAAACAGTTTCACTCCAGTTTGGAAATGAGTTATTTTGCTTTGTATATAAAATTGCCCTCTTTTTTAAACAAAGACATGTATTCATACATTTTGCTGTGGACTACTCAGGAAATTGTGTGTACTTGTATGTTTTTACTTCAGTGGCCATGATTTGCCCAAAATAAGGTGATAGAATATATGCTGCATGAAGAAAATTTAGACAGAAATTTTTTTTTATTGTGATCGGCCTGAGTTGCTGCATGTGCCATCAAAACTGAAGGTTATTTTTAACACTTTCAGTTAATAAAACTGACTGAAACTGTGGCATCACAACCAGCTCACAACCAATAAAAAACATAGGCAGAAGTTAAAATGATAATGTGCAGCAACAAACATTTACTCAAAGTAAATTTCACTCAGATTTTACACAAGTGAAACCATATGATTAACCTTTCATAGGGGTGAAGGGTCACCACCTAGAATGTGAACAGATTACATAAGGCCTCAATAGCCAATTAACAAGAGAAGCAAATATTTAGTGAACTCTTTACAGCCTCTCCCCCCATTCAGGAAAATCAACCAAACGTGCATTTATGTTGCTTGATTATCTATAACAGAGCAGGTTACAACCAAGCAGAATTGTTCATTTTACTCTTCAGCACCAGAGCTATTGTGTGAATGATAGTGAGTAAGACCTATCGGTTCATTTGCAAGCCTTATTGAAACAGTGGGGACTGATAGGGCTAGTAGCTGTGATCACATCAAGAAACAAAATAATCAGGAATCATCACATTAGTTCTACTTTCATTCAGTGCCCAGCTAAAGAGCAAATGTGAATTCCACAGATATGCAGTGGTGTAGTTGGTGTATGTTTGTGGTCCTTGGGCCTGGCAGCTATCAAAGCTATCACAACGACACGTGTGTCTTGGATAAGCCCAGCTACTTCCTTCCTTCCAGATAAGAGCAGAGAGCGAAGGGATTAGAACACTGACCATTCATTCAGATAAAGAAGGACCTCACACACACAACACAGTGTTATTTTAGCTGTTCAGTCTCTCAGTCACTCTCCCCCGAAGCATTAGCAAGCACACATACAAATACTGGCATACATGTGAACACTAGACCTCGCATATGTTTCACTGCATGCTGTCTGTATCGGCAGATTTGACCTCAGTGTCACACAAACACACACACACACACACACACACACACACACACACACACACACACACACACACACCGCACAAACACTTTGGACCAGACATGATCAAGAGCCAAGAGAAAGCAAAAGTGCCTGAAAGCAACATCTTTTCTTTTGAAAGATTCATGTTAATGTCCTGCCGTGGTGGTGCCCTCATCTTTCCATGGCGCCCCTCTGTTTTGAGTTGTCCCCTCTAGTTGACCCTTAGTTATGCCCCCTCCAGATGAGCCTTGTAAACAGGCTGTTTCCACACACCTTGCTTTGCCGTGTTGACGCCCACCGCCTCACAACTCTGATGTAGGGCCTGCGCTGATAGTGCATTCCAGCTGCAGGTGCTGAAAGCTAGAAACCATCTCGCCACACCCACCCCCCCAAATGAACATCAGCACTGTCCCCCACCACCCACAATGCAATGTTACCACCTACTAACCATGTCTAACCCTAGACTCTGCTCAGCCCACTCTAAGGACCAGGACAGGAAATGCTCCGTCCTTGTCGGTGGAGCAGACAGACGTTTACTCTATCAGCAGGGAAAGGCTGATTAGATTAGTTTTGGTGGAGGGCAAGCATCCCACACAATATGTTTGAACTCCAGCTGCTCCTGATACCTCCTCTCACATTTACACACATTTAATGTGTGTAACCCTTTACACACACACTAAATGTCTGCCCCAAACCCCCACTTACGAAAAAGCCAGGGGTCACCCTGTCAAGTGGCTGTCAACAGATAGCATTTACACAAAACTAAACACATGGCTTTGTGCAATGTTAAGTGGGAAATACTAGTGATTAGAGATTTTTTGTCTGATGAGAGTTAAGGAGTGCTTTGCTCATTCTTTGTGGGGAAAGAAAAAGTTTGTATCTCTTTATGCATACTACTAAGAGGCGAAGTCATTGTTTGGAGTTAAAGATACATTATATTACAGAATCAGACACACAGTGAGGGAATTTAGTTCATTTCAGTCAGATGTATTCAAACCTTCATTTTTTTTCATAAAAGCATGCACCAAATTAGGACTCCTGAAATTAATTTGCTGATTGATTTTGCTGCTTTTTTTTTTTTTTCCATTGGGCGTCCTAATTACGTTTCCACACAATATGCAACAGGCAAGCTTTTATCATAATATTGCCTTTTGTTTCCATGGTTTCCATTCAGCACATAATGCTTGCAAAAGGACGGAAAAAGCAAAAAGAGCATGATTGATGACTCTTGCAAGAGGCACATAAATATAAACAACCAGCACTGATTGATTAAGTTTCTCGCTGACTTTTGTTTCTTAAATACCAGTTAAAGCAGCTCTCTGCGCGCTGGAACGTGGGCTTGCTAGCCGCTATTTTCTGCCTCCGGGGCATTTTTAGCACCAGCAGGAAGAAAAGAAGGAGGAATTGGACCCGGTGACCAGTGGTTCTTCACAAGTGACTTATAGGCACTCAGAGTGAGTGATGCTGCAGCTCGCCCCACTAGCAGATGCAGTCCATTCATTCACTCTCAGCCGATAAAGTTATGAGAGCTTTTTTATTCTTATGAGCTTTTCTGCTAACTGGGTTTTCCCGATGCACATGGCGAATTCTTTGATAGATGCTGCCCTCTGTGTCCCTTTGGTAAATGCCCTGTGAGTACCTCGGATTTAGATGGATTATTATGTGGGTGGGTGACTGTACCATAGTAGAGAAGTGGAGTATGCCACACAGGAAGTGCAGATTGAAGAACAATCCACAACCTCCAGGGAGCAGGCCTGTTAGGATAGGAAATGACACATCCTGGTGGCACCAGAACTATAGATATTCAAAACACTTGGTACTGGAATTGTTTGGTTTTGAAAATACATAGATCTTGTTTCACATCTACACAATTATAGGTAAAGAAAAATTAATTTTTAGACAAACACTGGAAGTTTGTACACACATAAGCCTTCTGTAGTTCAATATTTTCACTTACTAACAGGATTTACTTGGATTGATGCTACCTTGAATCTGTATACTTACTGTATGGCTACCTTTGAACCTGCTCGATGAGGTGACCTATTGCTGACCTTCTGGAGCCTAGAGGTCACTGCTCTGACCAACAGAAAAAGCAAAAAAAGAAAAAGCTTTGTCACAGCCGGTGAGCAAACTCTGAAGGGAACAGCTGCGAGTTTTGTACTGACCATGCAAACTGCTGTAGGCTTTGTAAGGTCATTATATGATAATGAAAATCATTACAGAATTACATGGGGGTTTAGGACATGAGAGCAGCGGGGAGGGGAGGGGAGGGCCACATTGGGTTTGATAAATGGACTGTGAAGGTGCCCATCTGGCCCTCTCTATGGCTTTTTCTTCCTGCTCTTTTATCCACTCTTGTCCTTTACTACCCCTCTTTCATTCCCCTCTTCTGTTCTCCAGTGGGCCAGTGTAAAAGCGAGCAGGCCTGTAGTGAAAGATTAACAGAGTGCAAACCCAACTCACCTCTGTGGAGGAGAAAAGGAGGAGAGACAGGCGGAGGTGTTTATGACCCAAAGCAGAGTTTGTGCCTGACTTGGCAAACCCTGTCCTCCCTTTTCTCAGTGTGAGCCGGTAGGAGCGTAGGCAGCCATTGACCTTTGGCATCAGAAACAGTTGGACATCTCAGGATATGTGGATTGCTGTAGTTTGGAGGCACTTAGTTGTTAATTTTTTAATAGGCTTGGGTTGTAATACATAACAAGGTTTAAAAAAAGTCCTCCTCACAGTGCAAACAAGTTTGTTACTGAAAAGAGTAAAACTGCTGCAAATTTGCAGCATTTTGGGTTTATACTAAGTGACAATGAAGAGCCAGCAAATTCTGGTGGCAGGGGCATGATATTGGATGGCACAAATAAAGTTATGTAAGGGGTTTTTCTCTTTCTTCGCAAGGATGTCAACTTGGCATAGTATATTTTCAAATTTTTGTTTTAATAAGGAAGGTGCTCACTACAAGGAGAGCATCTAGTTCCTTTCATTTCCATGTAGTTTTAACATTTGTTTATTTTTGTTTTATTTTAAGAACTGGACATTTTAATTTAAAATGGCAACCATTTCAAATTTTTAATTAATCGTTGGCAAATGTCCTTTTATTAACTAATTCCATTCCAGTCAACCTTTGAAAAGACAATGAGTTGACCCACACTGCACAGGTTATGGTGTCACTATAGTAGCTGTACACTCACACACTATTCTGCGGCGTAGTACATCGGTCGTCTGTGTTTATTACTTTTCTTCAACTTGTTGAGAGTTAGTGAGGTCTTTATCCCCAAACAAAGGCAACATCAGCTGACATGGCAAGCAGAGCAAAAGGACAGGGAAGGAGGTCCACGTGTCCACAGCTGCACTTATCACTCAGCTGTCCAGCTTGACCCATGACCCTGTAGGGCTGTCTCTCAGCCTCCATCAGCTTTGTGTTTCCTGCCATTGTTGTCCTCTCTTGTCCTCACCTGGACAGAGCACTGCTACACAAAGGGCCCAGTCTGTCATCAAAACCAAGGGGTCACCAGGGGCGAGCAATGGCCATAGAACTGAGGTTGAAGCTGTGGCCAACCAGGGATAACCCCACCAGTATTGACAGCTACCAGTTGCACCCCTGTGGAGACGCATAGTAATACAGAAAAAGGAGGAGAGAGACCTTCGTTGGCTGGCACTTCATTCCAGGAGTGGTGACATTTCTTTTGTGTTGTCTCTGACAGACCCTTCCTCTATTCCTGCACTGGGCTGGGTCAGGGATTTAGGAGACAATGGAGTACCTGTCCCAGAGGGGAGTTGGAAAGATTGTCAGTGTTGTGTCCGCAATAAAGATGGACAGACCACAGCCTTGTCTGATGTGGCCAGTGAGCTCCTTAAAGTGTTAGAAATGGAGGTGCCATACTGCAGGGATTGCTGTCATGCCATAGACAACCTGCTCTCTGTATACACTCAAGGGTTTGATGGGTACAGGTTGCCATAGATCTGTAGCAAAGCCATCATTTGTTCAGCTGTCTTTGCACAAGTGACTGGTAGGGTTTTCTAAAATTTTAGGATGTAGGCAGTGTGTCGTTCCGTGACTTTCATTCAATGTGTGGAATCTGCCTGGTTATAATGTAGATGGGTTGTGTAACAGGGTTTGTGGAGTACAGTTAAGAGAAGGTGGCATCGGGCTGTTAATAAGTAGGTTTAATTATTATGGATGAGCTTGCATCATAAACCAGCGTTTTGGTTGGTGGCAGGTCGGTCTGGGCGTGTTGTCAACCAGGCCTGTGTGATGTAAGTTGCAACTCGAGGTGACAGGTTAATCAGATCTCCCAGACAGCAGCCCCACATTTGCCTATACATCACCCCCACAACAACAGTCCTGTTTTGCAAGCCGAACAGACAGGGCTAGCTCAGTTTGTTTTCCTTGGCATCAGTTGCCAGCCAAAAGTTTTGCTGCCTGCCCCTCTTTACCTCAGCGGTTTGTTCGCTGTGACGGTGGGCAGACACCTGTGTGTGGCGGTTGGAACTCTCATCCCACAGCCATGTTCTCTGTCTCTGTCTGTGTGTCTTTTTCTTTGTACCATCTACTTTTGCCGTCATCTGAATCGCTGTGTTTACTTGGTTCAGGGTAGTGGAGGAGAAAACAAATAAGGACATGTCATCTGTCTCTTTCATCGCCGGCCAGCCTGTAATTAGCGCAAGCGCAGTGGTTAGCCTAAGACGCTGTCGTCTAATTTGTCTGTCTTTATCTAAAACATGTCTGTGTGGTCCCTTAGACCAGTTACATGCGTGCAGCGAGGTCGCCTGTGGCCCGGGTGTTTGTGAGGTGTATGTTTGTGTGTGCTTTATTGTAAATTATGAATTCCTCTCTCATGCACCCACCCCTGTTTAGCAATCACTCAGTTATGCATGACATGTCCTGACCTCAGCAGAACCTCACAGCTGCTGTAGCCGTAGTAATCGGCCTCGCATCCTAGTTAGCTCTCAGGCTTGAAAGTACATCAGAGTGTGTTTTATTCTTGAAGGAATATGCTGTGAACAAGATGACTGATGATGCTATGTCTTTACCTTCTACTTACTGCTCAAACAAGTTCTACCCGTGTAAATATGCACTTACCTGTATCTTGCCTGGTCCTCAAACAAGTCAGTAATTAGCCGTTGAGGTGCATGCTCTCTCTTGTTCAATGGTTAGGTGTGGAAAAGGAAGGCTCACAACTGGCAGGGATCAGCACCCCACTCTCTTTGATAAATTTCCTGCTTGTCCTTGACTGAGTCACAACTGCATTAAATTGCTTACAGATTCTAATGGAAACAGTCATTTCATAATTATGCATTTCACAGTAACGGCTTGGCAATGAAGTGTGGTGCAGAAAGGGAGAAAGAGAGAGTTAAAAATGTCATTAAAAGTCCCACAGACATTTAAACACACTTGTTGCAGAGACAGTTTCCCATTAAATGCTGCCTTTTTTAATATGGAAACAAGATTTGTGTTTGGAAAAGACAATGTGGTAAGGAGACGGGGGGAGGGAATGGGTTTGGGCCTGTTTTACTGGTAGTCAGGAAAACCAGGACATTTTTTCTGGTCAAACCCAACATCCCAGAGAGCTGATAGAGCATGATTGGGTGAGGATGTGTGGCAGGCATGTGAAACAAACAGCGAGAACATAGCATTATGGGGTGATGGAGGTTGTGCTCACCAAAAACACTGTCATTACAGTTTATCTCATCTAAATCCTGTTTGTTCTGGGATAGCAGTTCTCCTTAAAACATTAAGTTTAAACTGTACCAATTTAGTATTTCTACTCTGAAACATTGTACATGTGTTTGTGTGTGGTAAGAGAGCTAATGAGCACAAGTAAAACCATTACAGAGAATTATGGGAAGTGTAGGCTTCAGTAAACACACAGACAATCTGCATATCAGATGTTTGTTAAGTTTCACATTGTGTTTTGTGTACGGCTTGTTACAGGCACTTGTTTGGAGGTTCGACATTTCAGTTCTGGGTGTCTTTGCTATGGTTGTGATGCTGATGTTGATTTCACAGAACTAACTGCATCAATGTAAGTGGTGTTTAAACACACACATGCACGTTATACATGCATGCACACCACATGCTCCATCCTTTCCCTTGTTCCCCATCTACCACAAACACCCCACCTGGGCGGCCCCCTCCACCTCCACCCTTCCCACCCCATATACACACATCTTTCTCCTCCACTCTGTTAATTATAACCTACACCACTGGAACACTTCATTTCATAGATAGCATATTGTCTCTTCAAGGCTGGCAGGCAGGTCATAAATTATCCTGAAGGTGAGGATGGAAGTTGGAGGAGATAGTTATGAAAATTTCATCTGTCTGCCGTAGTGGCCGCAGCTGCTCCTGTCACCAGCCGTGTGCTGGAGGAATTACACCGGGTCAGCGTGTGTGTGTATGTGCATGGGTGTATTCTTCAGTTTTCGCATATGCGTAGGTACATAAACACATGTTACAGTGTGCACGTATATATGGCAGTCACGCATGCACATCTTTGTGTATCTCTGCATTTGTCCCTGTGTGCATGTGCGTGTGTGTGTGTGTGTGTGTGTGTGTGTGTGTGTGTGTGTGTGTGTGTGTGTGCGTGTGTGTGTGTGTGTGTGTGTGTGTGTTGCTGGGCCAATGTGTACAGTGGGTTGGCCAGGTAAGACCTGCCTGTCAGTGCGGGGAACATCTCTGGCGTCCCTGTCACCCCAGGGCCCCCAGCTCTGCCCTGAAGCAGGAAGACTGGGAGGGGGGGACAAGCTCGCAGGGCGGTCCCCAAGCTGTCTCTGTTCATTACCGCTACAGAGATGGGACGTGGCCGGCAGGTGGCCAGACCTTTAGTCCTTACCTACTGTGATCATCTGCTGCTCCACTCTGTGTGTGTGTAGGTGGGTGGGTGGGAAAGTGAGCTTGAGAATGAAAAAGAGTCAGAGGAAACCCATAACTTATGTATTTGAGTGGTGAAGCGCATAATTTATGTTTGACCTATAGATGTGCATTTGTGATTGTGATAGATTATTGCATTGAAGCATTGTGGCTGTGCATGTACATCTGGAAATGGCTATGCTTACATATTTACAAATACACAGAAATTCTGCATACGGAGAGCCTGGAGCGCTGCTGTGGCAGAGCGTAGAGCAGCTCTTTTCGGCAGACAGCCACTCCAAGTGGCAATTAGTAAGAAAAGAAGAACACAGTAAAACTCCCCCATCGTCCCCTCCTACGTCAATCTGCAGTTTCCTGCAAAAATTCTATTAGGGCCAAAGTACAGAGCTGTTAATTACAATTCTAACTAGCTTGCCTCCTGACGAATGGATGGCTTCAGCAGCGATGTAGGATAAAAGGGATATCAGTGATTTCACTTCCCCATACAAAGGCTGGCTCTGAAATGGGTCATCAATCCCATAGTGATAAATGTCTGGTGGAGTAATGACTCTCTTATCGGCGCCGGATTACCGCAGATATTTGTAATTAGTGTAGCCACACAAGTCCCGACAGATGTTTTTGAGGCAACACAATATTGAAGCCTTGGTTTAGTGCTAAATGGGAACTTTCTGAAAATAATGGGGATAGTTAGAGCTATTGTATTGCGGCAGACATAGGTGAATCTGAAGAACTGAGTCGCTGTGTTGTCAGTGGGAATGCCTGTATGTGCTCTGCTGCACACACACGCGCACACGCACGTACGCACACACACACACACGCGCGCACACACACACACGCACACACTTGAGCTCATGGCTAAATACACAGCCTGAGGTCCATCCTTCAGATATTAAGCTCAGTGGTCACATGACTGTAAGAGCCAGAGGGGTCCTCTTCTCCTCCTCTTCCTCCTCCTCCTCTTCCTTCTCCTCGTACTGCAACCCTAAAGGTAGCCAGTGCTACGCCAGGGGGAGTGAACGATTCACTTTTAACTTCCATTTCTGCTTTTTTAGGTCGAGATTCACTAGCCACCCTGAAGTTTTTTTTGTCTTTCACCTCTTCCAGCTCTCATGAAATCACAATGTGATGTATTCAGCCCGAGGTGTAGCTCTATTCACAATGCAGTCTGACACTATGAAGCCCTGCTCCCCTCTGTTTTCACAATGCGTCTGCACAGATGGACTGCTGACAAGTCTGTACCACAAATACAATTGTCCTGGCTGTAGTCAGTTTTAATATACACCTAAAAAGGACACCTGTGTTTGATTCATTTCAATCTCTCTCCATAAATATGTGTATATAAATTAATAGGTATTACAGAGAACTGGTGCCAGCGAACCCTTTGTGTCTAGATTTCACGTTGGTTGAGGCCTGTTTTCTGTTGCCAAAATATACACTCACCAACCAACCATCCAACAAACCCACAACCCTATATACACATACACAGCCTGCCCGACACTGACAGACGTGTAAGCAGATGCAGCCAGAACTGGTAATGGCAGGTGATTATAAGTGGCACACGTGCCAAACTAATTAAACCCCTGGGCTGACAGCAGCATTTGGTAGCACCGGCATTCTGGCATGCTGGCATTAGAATAATTGTAGCAGCAGCACATTTCACCTGTGAGACTGCAGCTAACAACGTCATTTATTTTACAGCAGGCTGCACCGGATGTTGCTACAGCGGCTCAAGTAAGCTTGCTTTAGGTTTGACATGTATGGTACTTTTCTGGACAGTGTTTTGCGGAAGGTATGATACGTTGTTTCTAGACTGCATAGTTAAAAAGTTGTTCATTTTGTTAAATTTAAAGTCAAATTTTAAATAAAAAACATTTCTTTTTCTAAGGTGGTGGTGAATTTGTACGAGTGCAAGTTCGTGCACCCAACTGTTTGGTTGAATCTGTGGGATTGTGATAATAATAATGATAGTAATAATTATAATAATAATAATATTTTTTATACAGATACAACACAAACAGACATGGAAACATAAACCCACATACATCGTTATATATATGCAGACAGTATATACCATTTTCCAGTATTTTCATGCTTTTCATACACACACATATAGGAACAACATTAATATTTACTCATACACATATAAACATGTATATATTTGTAAAAAAAAAAAAAATTATAAAGCAATCTAGACAACCTCTAAAAATAACAACAGTAGGGAGTCTACTGTACTCTAAACGAAAGATAGTTAAGAAAAGCTGTAAAAAAAAACAGTCAAGCTAAGAAATAAAGACTAAAATACTGAGTTTTAAGAAACAATTATATCATGTCCCCTAATCAAGGCACACTGCAGTAGGCAGGCAGGAAGACGACAAGGACAGGAGGACTCTTAGTTCGTTCAGTTCTCAGGTCATCGCTTCTCCAGCTGGAGGATTGGAGCTGTGAGTCCGCCACACAGAGGTCAAAGTTATGCCAGGAGGCGAGAAACTGCACCAGGAGGCCCACCTGCACACATTCTGTGCAACTCCACACGCACGCTTTCTGTATACACACACTCACACACCTGGGTGGTTCAAAAAGAATTCTGACATACCCGCAGTTCTGTGGAAACTAGTCTGGCTGTAACAGGCTTGACTGATTAATGTGATTGCCTTGTGCTAAGTAGCAGGTGTGTCTGGGCCAGGTGCACACTGCGCTGCATCACGAGGTGTGTACACTCAAGGCAAGAGGTAAATCTGATACAGTATCTGTTAGTGTAGGAGTGAGTCGGGTTATGGAAGGTATGCAAGGTCACTGAGAGATATATGAGTTTTGGCGCTGCGTGTCATACGCTTTCCTGTGATTTTCAACCCAGACCTTGGACAACAATTCTGAAGTAATTCCATGCTTTAAATCACAGTGGTTACAAATAGGGTGTGTTCAGCTCCCACACATTTTCTCCATGGGCAGCACTGTCTTGTCCACTTGCACATAATTGCTTCCTTGCATTACTGCATATATATCACTTGCTGAAACATCAGTTACACTTTTCAGGTTTTATTGCCCATGCACAGACTGTGTTCACTCTTGATAGCTACTGTATTAAGCTGGTTGTAGAAGAAGTGAAAAATCAGCTCTTTGAAGGCACAAGTAAGTGGCCGATGGCAGCTGATAGCTGGGGCTTAGTGGATCCTCATTTTGTGCTGTAGCAAGCTGATTAAAACATTTGATTTGTTCCCAGTGTATGTGTGAGCGAACAGTGGAGTGCCTGTGTGTGTCCTGTGCATGTGCAACCGTACATGTGCACGTGCATGTGTGAAAGAGTAGGCCTTCGGGCTGCTGCGGTGTGTTATCTGTTTTTTCAGCCTTGTCATACTAATTACAGTCCATATTTACTTACATTCTCTTTTTGTTTTCTGACCTCGATAGGCATCTCTGAGTGCCTCTGCCTGGGCTGTTCTCATTAACAGACTGATGATGTGTGATAGGTCTATCAAGTGATGATACAGGGGGCTTTTCCAAAAAAAGAGGTCATGATACAAATGTTGTCAGCTTTTTGCAACCACAAAGAATTATGTTCTTGTTATCAGTTATACTGTGATTGCAGTTTTGCCAGTGAGTGTTCGTGGGGAAATACTCCCCGTTCACATCAAAGCCAAATGAAAAAAGGCATCACCATTAGCTTGTATCAGAACCTTATTAAATTGTATTATTGCCCCATGATAAGCCAATTGACTGGTTCCCAAATTGGGGTAGGGATGTGAGATGATTTACAAGATAGTTAAGGAGACAAAAAGCTACTCAAAATGCTGTTTATTTTTCTAAATTTCTAAACTTTCTCCTTTCATCTGAAAACCTTGATAGCTCTACTCTTTGGGCATGTAGTGTTACTGAAATAAAACAATCCGAGAATGTAAATATCCCCCCTTTTTTACATGTTCAAAGAAAGTTGCTATTACTTCATGTTATAATGGCACAAGCCAAACCGTTTGAGAGCCACTGGAATAGTTTCTAAGCAGCAAGATTAGCTAGACAGCAAAACTGCAGTGCCCAGACAGCAGATGTGACCAATAGCCATGTGTTCCTTGAAACATCATGTTTGAAAAACTTATAAGTTCAGTTGCCCAGATGAATATATTTCTAATCTTTTATTTCCTCTTCATCTCGGGTCAATGACTAATTTACCAGTTTACCAGTGGTGACCTTTGTCAGGTCACTGAGCATGTTAACTGCGCGGATCGCTCACCACATGCCACCAATGAAAAGACAAATGGATCTGACCACACCCTAACACTGTTGCTGGCTTTTTGGAAACACTGTTTCTGATTAACCAAACCCCTTTAGTTAGTAAACTGGTTAGAGCACAATCAGCAACATCATTATGCGTGTCCGTGTGTGTTAGAGAGGCACAGACAAACTTACAATAGGATTTGTAAATGGTTAAACTGAACAGGAAGCTGTGTGAGGATACATGGTGGGGCGAGCAGGGTAAATCACCGACAGCTGAGTTTTATATAGCGGAGGTGGGTGGTAGGGTGTTTGGGGGGTGTGAATGGTTTTATATGAGTGTGAGTGACTGATTCCCAGACATAGAGCACAGTGCATCCTGAATGGGTAAATAGCATTTATTCAGCTGGTTAGTCTGGGAAAACATATGGTGCCATTTGGGGGCCCAGGCTGGTGCACGCTGTTCTCCTGTAATTAGACTGGCCCAACAGAGCAGCTACATAACTGCTTCATGATAACCATCCTACTGTAGCCTACCGTGCTGCTGCCACCAAGCCCTGGCTGCAGCACAGGACCAGCACACCGCATTACACATCCTGTTAAACACACTGTTCAACACCAGTGAACACGAGTGACACCACAGCTTTGGCAGCAGCACGTATGCACCCAGGGCCAGATTTACTGTACTTACTGTATGTGATGGCACAAACTAAAATATGAAGTGCACCTTTCATTCTATTTGAGCTTGAAATATGCATGATATTTGAGTGTGATTTACCAAAGCAGCAACTGTGTGTGCAATCAGTGGCTGGAGCTGACTTCTAGTCACATTCTGAAAATGAAGGATGACTGAAAAATGTGCAGTTCTGTGGTGGGATTTCAGAAGAAAAAATAAACTATAGTGATGTCTGTTAATAAAATTGTAGTAATTGTTTTCATTTATAGAAAGGCTGAAGTAGGAGTCTTAAAATAAACTTACAAGAAAATGAAAAAAAACATGTATTCACATAAAAATGAAAAAATATTGCTTATAAAAAGCGTAAGTGGTCTCAATATAAATGTCAAATCAAAGCATATTAGCAGCTCAGTGAATGTCTAGTTCCAATTTAATGACTACACAGCTGCAACTCCCCATCCATTCTTTGTTTGGTCAGATATTGCATTATATTATATGTTATAAAACATTCGATTATTTGATTATTACTAGTTACATTCTTTCTTTTTCTGATTGGATACTTTCTGTACTACATTTGCAACCCTGCAATTTTTTCTGTGGAGCTCTCAGTTTTTTGTCTGTAGTCAGGGAATTTTCCATAGGTTACTCCTTCCTGATCCCAACACACACAGACACAACCTTAGTTTAATATACCTGGGCATATTTGAACTTGGGGGGCACGGTGGCTTAGTGGTTTGTACCGTTGCCAGTGTGGAGTGGTACATGTTTTCCCCTTGTATGCATCGATTTCTGGATAAAAAAAACCCCTGAAAACTTGAATGTTATTGTTGTTGTCTGTACAGAATGTACAGTGTGTGTGTCCGTCCTATGAACCATTAGCACCTTTCCAGGATTTACCCCTTGTCTTGCCTATTGTGTTCTATGATAAACTTGAGCTCCCTGTGAACATAAGTCCAGCAGAATGTACAATAAAGCAGTTTTCTGATATATTAACCCAACATTTGTGTGTCCACGCCTTAAAGGAATGCTCCACTAAAATGCTGCTTTTGAGTATCACATACTCACCCATAGGCCTGCAAGTTATGTGTTTTGTGTAAGATGTAGAATCCATTTCCTGTCTTTTTTCTTCTTCTTTATTGTCTTTGCTCTCGTCTTTTTTTTTTAAATCACTTCCCACCCTCCCTTCATCAGGATCAGGGGAGCAGATTGTGGGTCGAAGGCGTGGGTTGTGTTGGCAGGGCTGTGGGGGCGTCAGCTGGGCTGTTGTCCCGTCAGGGGGGAACAGGCTGGCAGCTCGGCAGGAAGGCCCTGTTAAAGATACACTGCTGGGAATCGGACTGAGCCAGTGCCTGGCCCAAACCGTACACACACACATCAACACACACACCAGGAGGGATTGGTAAGGAAAGTGGTGGGGGTGTCCAAACCTGGGATAAAGACATTTCCTCCCTCATTTATAAAATCTGACACCACCAGTCTGCCCTCTCCTTCTCCCTCATCAACATCCCTTCACAAAGATCACAGACACACACACGTGCTGGTGCACATACAGTGAAAAGCCAAGCTGCAGTCTAGACTCTTAAGCTGCTGTTCCTCTAATGCCCACTAGATGCTTGCTTGGAAAAAGAAAATCTTTGGCGCGCTTGAATAAATCTTTTGATTTTTTTTCTCAAAAGAATGTCTTCATAGTTTAATTTACCCTTAACTTGGTGGTGATTTTAACACTTGTTTGATTGAAGAGATACATAAATATGCATATGAAAAGAGGAATATTTTGCAGTGCGTCTTTGGTCCACCTCAGCTCCACTCAGGCGTCCTTTGACCAGTTTTGGATTTGTGGCTCCAGTAAACAAAAAGTTAGCTAAAAGTGGTAAAGCCACACTAAATCCTTACACATGAATTAAATACCTCAGTGAAGTTGGAGGACAGTTGACAGTACCGCAAGCATCGTCCCGTTTCTCGACACACACTCAAGACCTACAGTTAGCACCTCCTCAACACGCACACATATAGTTACATACTGTACTACATACTGTCTGTGTCCAGAAGGAGCTGTCTGCATGGCATGCTATTCTCTTGTTGTCTGTTTAGCGAGTACAGCATGTGAGAGCGCTGCCAAATTTGCATATGCCGCCATGTATATTTCAGCAGCGTTTAAGACACACATCACCGGCAGTGAATTATGCATGGGGCTGGTACAGTGGAGGCGCTTGGTTTATGCACTGGTGAAGGGAAATTGAACTGTGTTTTCTTCTGCTCATGACGCTCAAGGCCCAAGGCCCATTAAAGTACACAGAGCAGGCAGCCTCTAAATGGACCGGTAGTGTACATCGTTTTCCCCTCTAACAAAAGGGGCTTGGCATAGGGAAAGGCGTCCGACAGGTTCTGAATGACTGAGGTTCTGTTGTAGTATCCTTGTAGACCACTCTGTCTTTTTATATGTGAATGTGCATATGTGTTTGTTAAATGCAGCGCTGTAGAAGAGATGAGTGACTGAATAATTCAAAACTGGCATGTCTCACAAAATGATGCAAACCCGTGCATAGATTGTCAGTGGGAGGAATAGAGTGTTGCAGTAAACACAGCCTAAAAGGCTCTTATGCATTATAGACAAGCCTTTTGAAACTGTTTTCTCATATGCAAATGGAACACAGTTGCAAAGGCTCAATATGAATTTCTCCCATTCACTGCAAATTCAAATGAGGCATAAGGTTGTTTTTGTTTATACTGAGTATGCAACTGCTAGAGGAGGATGGAGGGGTGTTGGTCGAATCACATGAAAGATACAATAAAAGACACAATTGTGCTGCCGTCAGTGTTTACTTTAAAGAGTGAGCAGTTAGAGCTGTGGCTTTGCCAGCAGCCAGCAGTTGCGTTCTCATAAGGCTCTTCTGGACTGAAGGAAGAGACTGCAGAGGATGAGCATCATTAGATATGTCATTTAAGACACCTATGCTCTCCCACTGCTCTATATTTATCCACTTGCAGGTCTGTAACAGGTCCTCAGGTCAACACATTGTGTCCCTACCTGTCAGCTCAGCAGTGGATGGGACATATGTGGTGGATAGAGACAATATGAAGCTACTTGCTAGTCACCCTGCCCTCTCTCCTCTCCTCTCAGCTCCCCTCCTCTCTTCCACTACTCTTCACTTCCCTTTGCCTCACCTTGCCACTGGATGCATTTGTGACATTTCATATATCCCTGCTTTTGCAGCCTTGTTTAGCTTGGCTTAGTACCAGTGAATCTGCTATTTATAGAGTTCGTTTTAGCCACCTCTGCGTGGTAAATGATGATAAGCTTAGCCTGTAATAAACAATCTCATAAACAGCTCTGCAGCTTAGCCCTTAATGGCCTTAGGGGCTTGTAAGAGCTTTATAACACATTTATTACCCCTTTAATGGCCTAGGAGCTGTGAGCCATAACATTAGCTAACACTAATTTAATTTCCTGACATATATTGGCCTTATGTTATCTTTAGGTTATTTTGCCAACTTGATTGATTTCATACCTATTCCTATTTAGGGCCTTGCTTAATGCATTGTGACACCAAAGAGAACTATATTCAGCACTTGCCTCTGTTATTTTGCCACTTGGCATTCAGAGTCTGGTAAGAGAAGAGGAGGAACTATTACTTTGTTAGCCAAAAACACACATCTACTCAGAACAGAGGAAAGGGCCAGCATGGGGAATAGAGATATTTGATGTTGAATCTCCCCCTATTTACAGTAGGATGCCTGAATAAACGTGGTCAAAAGCTGGAAAGCAGCATTATGACCCATAACCTTGAGGTTTTTGAAATGGAACAGCAGAACTTCATTTGAAAAAGAATAGGCGATGTGCTCTGGGCTCACTGTTTATACCTTGATGGGATTTGGACTGAAATGTAAAAAAAAAAAACAAGTTTATCTGCTATTTACCTTTTGTCCATGACTGAAAATTGCAGGGCTTAGGCGAGGAAGGCTATTCAGATACAGTGCACTGCTCACATTGGTTGAAATACGGTCTTTTGTTTTAGTGTCTAAAGCTTGTAGAAAATTATTCAACAAGTTTCCATATTTCTAGGTATTTATCAATTTTTGTGTCAACACTAGTTTTGTCTTGCCAGAGTGCCGCTGCAGTCCAAATAAGCATGGGATTTTATGTGATGGATCTTAGGTAAGAGTGGACCTTTTTACAAGGTACAGATTTTTCATCACGCAAGTCCCCTTTCTGCAGCATTTTCTCGTTATGGTTATGGTTTATTAAACTACCTCTGGGGCCTGAAACTTTTGGTTTCAGTGCTTCTTTCTCCAAATACCAATTTCAGCCCTTCCTCAATTATTCCTTTGTCTGAAAAGAAGCAAGGTATCAATGTTTTATGTTTTGGAAAAATCTGATGAGTGCTATTTGCTGGACCTCCTGCTCAACAGAGAATGTGGAGATGGCATGGGGAGAGAAACACGAAATTGCAGAGTAAATCAATACTGGGCCAGTAATGTTAGGGGGGATCCCCTTTCAAAGAGCAGAGCTGAATTTGTGTGCCTTATGTTTTTGATCTCTTACTGTACTCATTCCATTCCAGATGCAGTTGTTATCATAGTTGCTGTTGTTTGTATGTTATTTTAGCTTCTTTCCCAAGTAGCTATTTTGCAATTTGGACAAAAATACAATTAAAGGCCCATCTGTTTCCAATAGACCTAACATCATACAGATGGGGTCTGTCTATTGAAGCCATACCAGGACCCTGGCAGGTTAGAGGCTTCAGTAATGAACATGCTAAATATGCGACTAGGCTGATTTCATCATAACAAGGCCTGTATGGGCTAGAATGGGTAAATATTCTTTTTCATGAAGTTAAACTGTCGCACTTTAGCCTTGGCAACAGTCTGGGAGAAATACAGGACTCGTGTTTTTCGGTATTAACCCCTAGTGGTGTTAGTTTCAGTTGCATATGGGACCCTTCTCACTCATGCCATGCTTAATTCTCCTGAGGCCGGTGTGGTTATGGTTTTATTGTTGACAATCCAAGATCTATACTGTACATGACCAAAAGAAAATTGTCTGGTATTCCATAGTGATAGTTTCTCAAAACATGATGATACAAAGTGATGAAGGCTTCATATGCATGCATATTCAATAGTGTTTGTCCTAAAATTGTTTTAACTCATGAACAGCAGTTTATTTCCTCGTTCATGTTTTGCACTTTTTTAGCTTAACACTTCAGAGTACTATGAAGGCACATGTTTTTAGCATGAAAGGCCCCAGTCCCTAGCCACTAAACCTGACAATGTAAGTTAGTATTTTGTGGGACATGGAATTCTGATTCTGGTTGGGCTCTGCGGGGCAGAGACCACTGCAACTTTTGAGGAGTCATGGGATTTTTCACATGCTTTCACTTTCAAATTCCTCACATTAAGCTTCAAACCACTGACCCTATGCATGCCCATGTATAAATGTCAAAGAAAATCTCACAAAACACATCACACTGATCCTTTATGCATAGCGCATGTGTGTAAACAGCTTGGCCACGATCTTGTATGCTGCTATAGAGTAGTCTTCTTACTTCCTGTATGATCCTGTTCCTTCCTGGCTGCTACGATGCAGCACTGGTGAGTAGGAACAAAGAGAGTGCTTTTTTGATACTTGCTAACTCCTGTTTTAGATACGATGGCTCCTGGAATTGCTACCAAAGCTGCACAACAGTATACAGGCTAATCTAAGGGATAATAATATCCCCTACTGACATCTATTCTAAGATGTTAAGGTTAATTGTAACACATAACGTTCCCCAACCTGTTCAGCCTTTGGGAGACACTGTGAATGTGAGACAAAGTTGGAGCAGATTTTCTTGGGACTGAGGCAGGGTCTGGGAGTGATTGATCACACCCTGTTGAGCCTGATGGATTCAGGCCTTCACTTAAGCACAAGCACCCGCCCACTATTCTTCCAAGCATGCAAGCACAAACATTTCTAACACAGTTTTTTACCTAGAAACAAGCCGGAGGGCTGTGACCAAAACACTTCTAATATAGGAAAATTGAGCTGCTTTGAACTTTGGTGTTTTTGATAACCACTTGGTATGCTTCCTGGAGGATAACCTGTGGGCTTGGCTTCCCAAGCTTTAATCCCTTTGATTAAGTGCCAGGGCAAGATAACTCGGCACTCAATAGGCCCTTTACCTTCCTAATATCCCCACTGTCCTGGGCTTGAAAGCACCAGCGCTCTCAACTCTCAGTAGGTGAATTTTGAGTGCTCTTTAGACTCCTCTACAGATAGTTGTTTTCAAAGTTTGGGCCAATAACCTCCTTCCTGTCTGTACCCTTTCCCTTGTCCCTCATCCTGTTTTAGGTCAAGATGTCCTCTGTTCCTTTGCTCTGTTTATGCATTATGATTCTTAGTAGCGAGGATGTACGTGATACAATACGGTGCCTCCTTCTCCTCCTTCCCTCCCTTTCAGTGACTGAGTGGCGGTGACTACAGTGCCACGGCCTCCATAGATTAGCAGGGCTCAGAGGAGGAGCACAGTTGCTGGGGTAATTATGCTGAGAGTTGTGGGTTGCCAAATGCAGGATGAGGCTGGGGCCTTGGTTCCATACTGGTAGATCAACCCTGGAAAGCTGCAGCTAATTGTGGGGAGCGTCCATGGTCTTAGCCCACCCAAGACCCCCCATTTATCAGGTCATGGTGCTCTGGATATTTTGTGGAGGTATGCAGAGGTTTCCTTGTTAAGTCACTCTGGCCCTTGCCTGAATTATAAATAAAATATTTTAAAATCATTTTGACAAAATTTCCAAAGCTTTATTTAGCTTTGTAAAACATTTGGACATGACAGCCGATGATTTACAAACTATATACTGAACTTAGCAATATATTGTGAAATAATTTCCCTGTTCATTAAAATTTTTCCAAAATGACTCTTCATTTAAAATTAGCGATTTATAAGTGGAAATATCCCATACCGTGTTACTGTGTCAGGCACTTGCCCAAACAAACCCAAAATTTGAGGACAAACACTGAACATAGGCTAAAATTAAAGATTGACTATTCACAAAAATATTGTATGTTTCACATCAGTGTGTCACCCATCTCAGTCAAACCCCTCAGTTTACATTTCTACTTAACTGAAGCTTAGCTTTGCTGTATCTTTTCTTTTGTCTTTGTTCATCTGTTTGTGTTTCATACATATTTGAAATGTATCATGATCTGGGTCCAAAACCCAAACAAATGTTTTATGCAACTATTTTTCTGCTCTTTTGTGGGAATTTGTCATAAACTTTGAAGCTTGAAAAGTAAATGAGCTTGTTTGGTAGGAAAAAAAACCCAAACTTTAAATAACTGGCTCATATTTACTGCATCTAGCTCCTGATGCCTGCTTTGATTGGCTCAGTGTTTCTCAAGGAGAGCTTTTGTTATGTATTTCACTGCAGCTGTCCAAAGACAACCGCTGGATTTAGATGCAGATCGAAAACAAGACACTATCTAAAATTGGCTGACCCTTCCCAGCACTCTGTAGCCTCTCTGCCCACACAGCAGAGATATAAGGGCACTCTGACACCCTTCTGAGGCATCTTTTGTTGTTTCTCATGGGTAAATTCTGCCCAGTGTTATTCCCTGTGCACTCCCTCCACACACACACTTGCTCACATACACATAACCAAAACCAGTCCCCAGTGAAATCCAGAAAATTGCAGTTTTCCTTCACACACATCAAATATTGTATAATAAATACTGTTAAAAGATCACAGATGGGATGTTATTTAGATTTCTGCTTACATTTATAATCTAAGACAGTAGCTTGGAACAACGGGCTATAACGGATGTTTTCCTAACCGTAATTATTTTATAACTTTTATGTTTGCTTTCATTATCTCTCAGTGTATCCATCTTTAAAATGACTGATGCCCTCTTGTAGTCACAGAGAGGAGAGTCTTGTTGTAGAAACACTGCTGCAAAGAATGCAGAGCTGCTGTAGAATGTTCCACTAAAATGTGTTAATGTATAAATAATTCTGCAGGAGAACCATTATGAAGTAAAACATTCACAGATTTGCTTAGTGTACATGCCAGGTGTACTATACGCGGGATAATAATAGTCACAAGGCTTGGGTTGTGTTTGATTTTGAATCTTGTTTCAACTGCAGTACCCGATCTACACATGGTATAGGTTACACAAAGTATCATCAAAAAACGCCTCTAAACACTGCTGTTGCATATGTCTTAATCAAAGCTGGCAAATGACCTAGCCACTGACACGTCAGTGGTTGTAAATAAGTCAGTTTGCACAATGTCACCGTGAATTGTCATCCAAGGAGAGACAGTAAATAGCCGAAGAATGCAAATGATGAGCCACGTCAGCTACAGATGTGTTGAATTACCAGGGGAGACATATAAGTTATCAGGCTCGGTTAATCAATAGCTTGGGTAGAGGAGTGAGTAGCCCACCTCACAGTGTCTTAAAAACAAGCTCCTGCTGGCTTCTCATTTAGGTACTACAGCATATCACCAGCTAGATTAGTTGCCAACTTTGATACAGACATAGACTTCGCTGGCCTCTCAGTAGTCTCTTCTTTGGCACTTATCCTGTGCCATGCCATCCCCCTCTAACTCCAAAGTAATGTCCTATGGCATCTGAATAATGTGAGGGTTGAGTCATCCACCATGGCAGATAGCAGCTTGACTGCATGCATGTGTGTATGAGTGCTCGTTTGCGTACACGCCTGTGCAACATAAATATGTGCAATACTCAAGATGGACTCCATTACTTCTGCAGCAGGGTATCTCTTAACTCCTATCTTTTTAATTATTTATTTCATGAACAGTATATATATTTTGTCGAGGGTTATTGGGGCATGAATAAGCGTGTGTCACGGCCTTTTCACAATCCCTTATGAGCAAATCCCACCCCCATCCCTGCCTTGCCCCCAGCAGGCCCAGCTCAGAGTTCTTCTGATAGCCATGAAGGGATTTGGGCTGGATGGGCAGACCCTGACTGGGCTGATTGCTTTGAATGGCACTGGCTAAAGCTGCCTTTGAAAGCAGGGGCGTTGATGAGCGCCTTCTCAGAGGAGCCTGTGTAGTCACTGCCTCTGGGAGGGACCCTCACTAATACCCCAGCATAAGATATACAGGAAGAGGCAGGGATCACCAGTCACCCCCAGCCATACACACACACGTACACGCACACACCCACTTACTTAGACAACAACAGGAAAGTACTTCCAGTAAACTTTTTGACTTTTACTTATGTTGCCTACTAGTTGATGTATCTGTAAATGTGCAATAAGTATTTTACCCTCCCGAAATACTGTAAAGTGAAGTTATTCATATTATATAAGTCCTCACTCAGTTTGATGAACCTCATGCCGCACATCTTTCTACTTGTGCTGAAGCTTATTTGAGAATATGCTCTGAGCAGCTTGCCAAGACAGAGTGTGAGGCTTTCTGGAGGAGTACGTGGGCGCGCTTGTTTTGTTCGCTGTTTCACCTTGTCCTTTTGCTCTCATAAAACACCTTGAACATGTGAGAAGACAAATTACAGCTTCAGACGCAGGTGTCCTGGTGCTTTTTTATCTCTCAGTAGGCCCCCAGGGTACATTACCTGTGTTGCAACGGGCTGGCTGTGACATGGGAGCTGTCACTGGTGGGGCCCCTGAGGCCTATGCTGCTGCTCAGAACAGGGTGGCATTCTCTCTTTGATGGCCTGTCCCCCGGAGCATGGAGCCCTGAACTCAAGATGGGTCTGCACCCAGCACCCCTGTCCCCAAACCCACTTACCCCTTGACTTTGGTATCACCTTAGTCATGGGAACAGACATGTCCACCATACGCATAATTGGTGATTAACATTAAAACAAAGGTCACACAGCTTCATGCTCATTATGGTGATTGTTGCAAGTTGAGGCATGCTTACACTGGTTCTTTTGACTACTCATCTTTACTGTGTTTATACTTATGGAAAATTCCAGTAAATTTTGATTTCAGTAAACCCCGTGTCAGACCCAGAGAGTTGGGTATACGTGCTTGTCTTCCACAGTAGTCGAATAACTTCAGGCAAAACAAGCTAATTTTTTGTGAAAGAGAGAGAGCGAAGGAGAAAAAGAAGTAGCAGTAAATTACTGATAAGTGACAGAGAGAGCAGCTTATCAGGTGACAGTATCAGTGTGGAATGAAGGCCCGGTGTGTGGGTGTGTGTGTGTGTGTGAGTTAACCCTTTGACACATCTCATGGTGAGGCTGAAGGTGAGTGAAACACAGATGCACAGATGAACAACCGTGGAAAGCAGAGAGCCAGAGAGGGAAATGGGATGGGAGTGGGTGGTGCATACAGCACGGCTGGCTTTATTTTCAATTGCAGTTTACGATTTTTCATGGTCATGTCTCCCCTACCTCCTTTTCAAAATAATCGGCTGTCGGTTTTTGCAAGTCTGGCCGCCTTTCATTTCAGAGGTTTGTTTTTGAAAAGGTTGCTATTATAGCCAAATGGTTTCTGTGCTTCTCTAAACACGGCAAGGCATTAGGCTGGGCTCCGGTTTCAGGGCCTGGCTCCTAATGAGAGACCCAATCACACAGAGGGAAAAGACGGATCAGTTCTGCTACACCAGACCCAACCTGTGGTTTACCTCTTGAAACATAACCACACTCCTTCGCTCTCTCTTTTCCCCCATTTCTTTTCTTCCCCTCCATCGTTCCCTCTACCCCCTGTCATGACTCTTGTCTTTTATAACCAAACTTGATGAAAGTTGATTGCGCAGCTGCACTGTTCCACACAGATCTGTAAATAAATAGATTAATACCAGGGCCCAAATCTGGCCTGACAGCTTTGTGGATTACATGCATGGCGCTAGAATACTTAGTTTCATCTCATATGGGTAGAGAGCTTTCCTCTTCAGCTGCAGACAGTGACTGTGAGTCAGAGCAGTGGCATGCCATGTAAATATACTTTAGGTAGAATATGTACAATATATATTTAGAATATATGTACTGTCCACTGCTAATTATACCTTGAATGTCAGTGCAGGGAAATGGCAGAGGATCACAGGTGTTTTTAGAGACTAGAGGTAAAGGGAATTGTGGGAGTGCTCTCTCAGAATAAAAGTTGTTTGCCACACTGTCATTAAGGCTGAGATTAGTATAGATAAATGTTGTACTTATACTATCTTCAGCTCTCCCATGTTAAAAACGTTTTAATATGAATAATAATGATTAAAAACGACTAGACGTGGATTTTTTTTTTTTTTTTTAAGCAAATATGACTGCTGGAGTCAGTGAGCTCCACTGTCATTTCCCTGAAGACTCACCATTTCCTTTTCGTTGGTGCAAATGTTATGAAGTGGAGATGCACAGTTTCGGGATAATTGCAAATTTTTTGCTCTAATTGGAACATTCTTAACTTGAACGGACATGTCTTTACATCGATTAACACCACCTACAGCGAACCTGTGCATGTTTCTATCTGTTCGAATTCTTGCATCTACTTTGTATGAAATCCCGCCATCACTTAAATTGACCCTGTCTTCATTGTGAACACTTCCTTAGGCTAATCCTTTGCGCTGCGGATGTCAATCCATTGCGTATCATGAGAAACACATGCGCAATCATTAACTCATCACAAATGATTGATTGATTGATTTGATTGTAAATGCATTTGTGAAATTGTATAAGAGCTACAGCATGGCAGCTATTGTCCCAACCTATGCTAACCCCCCATGGCTCTCCACAATTCTGTTCTGCACTACAGAGTCACAGGACCCTGTAAGTAAGACGGTGGCTTTGACTCCTGTAAAGTTGTAGTGGAAAAGAGGATGGAGAAGAGGAAGAGACAGAGCAGTATGCACAGAGACTCTTCTGTCACTGCCAGACACTCTTCAGTCTTCTTGCAGTAGGGACTATGATATATGGAGGAATCTCAACGTTGTAAGAACCTCAGCAGGATCACTCGTTTCTGCAAGAAGAGAGAGGGGGAGAGAGCAGTCTCTTCTGTCCCTGGCGCTTCCCTTACACACCTATCTTAGTTCTTCTTATTTCAATTTCTGTTTATAGTTTTGAAGGATTATAAAAAAAGCATTGCTGAATGGATACCTTCTCTTTTTTTCCCTTTCCATTCTTTTCTCTTTTTTCAAAGTGAGTAATTGTTAAACAGTTTATGTATTCTCTTTACTGCCTGTGTGTTTATTGGAGGTAGCGAATTAGGTTTGAAACCATCACCAGAGGTTGTGTTTGAAACTTGAAAGGAAGCCCCATAGCACAGGGCCCCTCCCTCTCTCTCATCCCGCCACCCTCACTCTCTCTCTTTCCATTTCTTTCTTTCTCTCTCACTCACTCACACTCTCTCAGCACAGTTGTCACACAGTGGCGCTGCTATCTGCACATTATTAGTTATTACTTTATCGGCTCCCAAAGCTGTCAGAAGACACCCTCCTGGAATATACAGCAGGCATAAGCCATCAGTCCTCATTACGCTAGACCCGTGTGCAGTTTACACCCAGCCGCCGCTCACACACCCATCACGACATGCTAATGTGTATGTGTTTTTCTGTGTGTGTGTGTGTGTGTGCACGCTCCTATGCAGATGACAGGGCTGCACACATATGATATGAGAACACCTTTGAGGTAATGCACTCACATGTATGAATGGTGCAGGGCTAATGTGCAACATGATAAAAGCATCCGCCAAGGCCTTTATGTATGTGTTTGAAGAGTGTTTTTTCAGTGCTGCTGCTCCAAGCCACCAGGAGGCAGGGACAACATTGAAAACTTCAGCTCAGGACAGCTCAAGTGCTGTTCAACACACAGGTGTGCGGTAAAACCCCTGCAGGCACCTGGAGCAGAACAGGGCCCAGCAAGTCGGGCTTGGTGAGTTACTGCGTATCCCAGAGATAGAGATCAACACAAACGTCACATCACCTGAAAAATGAAGAACTGCTTGTGTGTGTGTAGAAGGTGGGGGTGTAGATGATGTAAAAATTTGAAAAAAAAAAAAAAAAAAAATTACTTTAACATAATGTCTTATGTTTTGATTCAGCCCTTGCGTATTTCGCCAGAAGTGGCTGTCATGAACAGATGTAGAAGTCAGGTTCTCATCATTACTGTTAGCGTTCGAGTATAAAGATTGTGCAAATCAGACCTCCTGCACCAACATGCCATTGGATGCTTTATTACTCAGTCCTGTTGCCGGTGACTAACCTCTCCACTGTTTGATCTAGCAAAGTAGCCACATTAGCACTGACTAATTCCCTTGGCTTTGGGTTTGGAAACAGCACACGTTCCTAAGGCTTGCTGTCACACTGTGATTGTAAGAGTTGAGCTAAGTCTTTGAATCCTCCCTCTCCTCTCCACATGGTTTTCTCAAGAGGTAACGGTTGGGTGCATGCCCTCACCAATCTGGCAATTACAGGAGTCAGTAGTAGCCTTCCTGATAAAAATGACTCATATTTGATTTTATATGTTTATTTATTGAGTAATTTAAGTTTCAGCTGATGTTAATAAAGCAAGGCCATGTTGTTTTTCCTCATCGATCATTACTACATTCTCCATTTCTAGAGAATCCTGTATGTCACGTAAATAACAGCTTTTCATGAAGCTTTCTGTGCAGCTATAATAATTTTATGGAGGACACACTCATAAGAAGGTCATGAATAGTAACATTGCAGCATTCAAGCCTTTGAAGCAGTGATGTCTCCAATTTGGTTATTGCGAGAGAGACATGTCCCTATTTGTCTACTCCTGCATTATCAAGTGAATGCAGGAGTATGAATGGCCAGCAGCAACAGGAAGGATTTGCTAAGTTGCTCTTGGATCGCTGAGCCTCCATCCCACATAATGCTAGACACAATTATGCAAACTTTTTTTTTTTTTTCAATGAGAACAACGCAAAATAATGGCTTTAATATATACCCTTACCTCCAGCGAGTGTTTTGTATGCAAATTAGGTGTGATTTCAGGGACGGAGAGGCAGAGTGTCTCTTGCATCCATCTTTTGTTGCCAGGCGGATTAAGGGAGATCTGTTATGGTTTGTTAACATGAGAGCTTTTGATTCGGATTGAAACGAAACCATGTGTAGAATTAGATTAAAGACAATGTGTGGTGAGTGGCGGCTCCGGCATGTGCTGGACTTCACCCGCCTGTACGCCAGCGCTCACCAGTGTGGTCCCATTGTTTGGCCCGGCTTCTGTTGTGAAGTGGGTTTTTGTCCTGTTTTTGTTCTGTAATGGGCTATAATAACTTGTATAAATCACGGTGACTGAGCCGGAGCTCCACGGTTTGGGCTTGGCATTGATGGAAGGCCTGGTTCTCCAGAGGACTGGTGAGCAGAAAGTCTTGCGTATGCTGAGGGAAAGTTTGAAAGTCAGCGGGCCTTAGGTTTGACAGTGTTGTTTTGTTGCGAAGGGAATCAGCCTGAGGTTTTCTTCTGGGGAGGAAGGTCAAATAAAGAGAAAGGAAAGCTTTGATAGTGATCTACAAACGGTATGTTAGACCAGAACAGGTGAAGGTATAAAAAATATATAAAAGGGAGCTGAATTTGTGTGAATTTTTTCCCTGTCTTTTGCCTTGCCCGAAGGGCTTTATTTTGATATCAAAAAGAAAATGAGAAAAATAATGCTGGTTTACAAAATTAGGCTGTTCTCATTAAAAAGGGCACGGATACATCAATAAAGGGAGAGAACATAAATAATGTCTTCTTGGAAGCTGTGCTCAAGAGGAAGTGAATGTGTTTTTCTAAAGTTAACTGATCTTACTTGAAGGTGTGTGTTTTGAGATAATGTGCAGGGATGACAAATTAAGGAATTGAGAATTAGTTAGAGCCCTCACTGTGTTCATTACAAGTCAGTGATGTTTTGTCAATAGCAGGACTCACATCGTCTTGTAATCTTTGGGCGGTGCATTTAGTTACACTGCTGGGAATTGTCCGTAACCCTGTTTTACATTGAAAATAGCCCAGAGGAAAAGGGGTAAGAGGAGAGAGAGGAGGGGGTGCGAAGAGTAACCACTGATTAATTATGCACATCCCTGATTGTGACATGCTATCTGCTGCTATTAATGGGCAAGGATAATCTCTCTGGATTGTAATTGCAGCCTCTGACTTCAGAAGTGTACTGTGTCCAACATCAATCTTCATACCAAAGCCTGCAATTTGGGGAAGAACTTCATTTGCGACTGCGGAGGAGTCTCCAAGTCGGCTCATTTTTAAGGAGAGAAGTGAAGTGTTGAGGAGGAGAGGGGGCAGAAAGAGTGGAAGGTTGCTTTAAATGGTGTCAGCCATAGACAGGCAAGTTAGAACAGGAAGCCGTGATATTACTGTATAGTGCTTGAGGTTATGAAAAATAATTAGAGATCTGTGTGGAAGAAAAAAAAATATGTGTTTTGAGGTGGCATATGAAAGTTTTCACAGCTTTCATTGTTTGAACTTTTAATTCAGCTTTAAATTAGTGTCATTATTCTCACTCAAACACGATATTATTGTGGAGTTAAATATACGAGAGATTGGAAAAAATATCACATTAAAATGTTAAATATGAGTTAATGAGAAAATAACACTCACGGACTGATTTTTAGGCATCATCAAAACTGCCACAGAGCCATTTCAGGTACAGTATTTGCTATGAAATGTAATTCTGTAAATGCAAATGTCTGTTTTATGTCATGTGCGTGATAACTCTGCCTATTAGAGGGAAAATATAAAGGAGATAAATGGACAGTTTATTCCCCATTTTATCCAATTTCAGCACATTTTTTTCATTACGAACTCAAACCTTATAAAAAAATAACAAAGTGAAATTGAGCCCAGCTTCTCTTTTTTTGCCTTCTCCAAAAGCTTCCCTGGCAGTTTGTCTAAAAGCTGAAAATGAAACGAAGAATGTAATTAGAGGGAAAGGAAACTTTTAAGAGGAATTTCAGAATGCCGAGCAATCAGAGCCTTAAAAGCAGCTCTTGGTCCCCCCATCAGAGAGTCTACTGCCCAGCCACAGACAGTGTCAGTACACAGAATGTAACGGGCCCCCTTTCCACATCTTACTGTTTTTAGTCTACCTTCAATGGGTGTGCTTTGCTGCTGTCACACCTCCCTTACATTAACCGCACTGTGTGGCTTCCAGATCCAAGAGGAAACCACAATATACAGGCTTTCCTCTGCTGGAAAGACAGGAAAAGGAATTTGGTGGTGGGGAGTTTGGGTGGTGGCTGATGGGACAAAAGTAAGAGATAAAAAAAGCAGACGAGGGAAGACCAGGTGTGAAAAAAGGAAGACTGGGCGATAGAAATGCATGAAAAATAGCATGAAAAAGTCTGTCCTTTGGTTCTTTCAGGCCCATTGGTGAGGCTAAACAAACAGCGAATGCTTTGGAGAGACACATTAACTGTAACTGCCCTTGATCTGGCAGTGTTTAGAGTTCTGTCGGCACGGCTAATAAACACTTCATTTAGTTTTAATGGTGCCGGCGCCTCTCCGCAGCCTTCAAAAGTACCCTTTATTTGGGTCATTTACGGCTCTTCCTCGAGGAGCACCCGAGGGACGGCAGATCCAGTCCACATCTCTGTCTGCCGGAGCACTCCAGGCCTGGGGAAAATTAATAGGGCTATCTGGGAAAAATAAATAAGTGATGGGCTTTACCCCTGCCAAACAGCCCTGAGAGCTTATTAAGGCAAAGTGAAGGGAGATGGGGCAGCAGAAAAAGAGATTTTAATATGTATTTTGCACCTTTTAATGTAGGGCCACGCTAGTTCTTTTCTCACTTTCATCCTCTATCTTTTCTTGCTTTAATTCCATTTCCTTGTCCACGCTCTTCAATCTGTCTATTGCTTTGCCTCTGTGTTCCTCTTCTACAGTAACTGTAAACACAGCAATTATGGATTGTGTGAGACTTAATTATAGCTTGTGCAGAGCCCTGGGGGAGCTCTGGCGGAATGCTGCGGCTGATAAAAACGCCAGTTCATCAGCACCCCTCCAATGGTGGCAAGCCCCAGCGAGAGTGGACCAAAGGGAACTGTTCCCCAAGGGCCCTCCCAGCCAAAGGACCAATTAGTATTAGGCGGGAATTAATCTTAACGGGACACAGCCACTCAAACAGGTCCTCCCAAGGTGAGGAGGAATTAATTTGGTTGCCTTATTGGTTATTGCTGCTGTTGTCTTTTAGGTCGTTCCTCACTCAGTGCATGAGCTTAGGCGTCTCGATAGACCGAATCGGCCTGCAGCTGACATGCGTTCTTCTGCACGTGCCAAATCCAGACACGAGTTGGGGGAAGCTCCTCGATTGTAAAAAAAGAGCAAATCGAATAAGAGGAGAAAATGTGCCATCTAATTTTTTGCTGTTCATATGTTCTGCAGCTCTATTTGTCCTTTTCTGGAATGGCCTTACAAAGTCGGTTAGAAGGGGAAAAAAGTTAAGGCAGCAACCTATAAATTTTAGTAACTGCTTCTTGTATTTAGACATTCAATGCTTAGCCCTGTTGTCAGATCCCATCAGGAGGGGGCTGTTACCATGATCCATGGCCAGTTTGAGTATTGATTTCTGGGGAGCATGGCTCCATTAAGGTCCTGCCCGGGGGTTTGGAAGGGTCAGCAGGGGAAACTGTGGGCCGACGTGACCCCAGCTGCAGTTTACAATCGATTAACTCTGACTGGGAGGGGAGAAAGTCTTGGGAAAGTAAGCACAGGGCCCCACACGCGATTAGGCTACATTAGCCCTCTGGTCAGAGCTGTTCCAGAGGTTTCAGTAAGTTAATTAGCACTTTCTTATGATATCAGTGATGACAGGGGTAAAGCAGCTAGAAATTGATTTGGCCTTACTCCATTTCAGCCTTGGAGAGCAACCACCAAAGTACCGGATGCTCCCAACCTCCCTCCTAATCGTGTGCAACATACACTTCACTACCTGGAAAAGATTAGTAAGCACTAACCCGTTTGACCTCTAATATGCAAACTAACTGTAAATGTTGAACCTGATATTAAAGATGAAGTGCTATTTGAAAGCCATGCCGATTTGATTTAGAGGGCTGATATCACAATAAGAATAGAGGGTCTTCCCCTGTTTTTATTCTGTATTGTTTTCTTCTTGTCCTTTTCAAAACAGTTGATGATAAACTTTATAGGAACCATGGATTTGCATGCATGTTTTCTGACAGTTTGTAAGGGTTACACAAGGAGGAGGTCTCTCCCTTACAATACTCATCCAGAGACTGTGCGTATGACATATAAGGCTTGAGATAGAGGCTTCCACTCTGACATCCTTGTTTTTGCCTGTGATTGCTCATTGTCTGCCCCCTATTTCTCAAGAGAAAATACAAAGAGCCAGCACTAATTTTTTATTTTGGCAATTAAAGTGTAAAGGTGTCAGAAGCTGATCCTCTTTGTCTCCCCCGCTTACCGCGTAACGAACATCTCCTCGTTTCGTCATGTCTCTCCCCTAATCCCTTTGTTGTTTGCCTGCCATTTTCTTCCTTTTGCCTGCTACTCTGTTCTTGTCATTCTTCTTTACCGCTCCATCTTTCTGCCTCTCTTGCGCTATATCATTCTCTCTCCTCTGCTGTTCTCATAGTACTCCCTTTGTTAAATGAAAGGTTTGCCAATAGATCACTCATGCTCTTTGTTCTTCCGCCTTTACAGTACGCTGCTCTCAATATTGTTTGTTTTACCAGCAGCTAAACTGCATTACACCATCTTTTTCTCTCTGTCTGTATCGCTCCGTCTCTGCCTGCCTGTTTTTGCTCGGGGCCCAGCCAGGCAAGTGAACAGCGACAGATGAAGCGCCTTGTCTGTCAGCAGTGTTGGATGGAATTAATCACGTTTCAGTAAGTGCTGTGATGAGGATTCAGAGATGCTTGTTAGAGATAGAGCCATCAGGTGTGTCTGATCCGTCATGCACTGACAGCAGCCTCGGGCGGGACACTGAGCCAGGTATTAAGACCTGTTTAGGGCCCAGTCCTGCCCTCAGGTGCTAGTGGTCATGAGTGCACAGGACTTAAAAGTAACACGCCACCGACCCACCAAATGTGGGTTAAAATTGATTGTGGCAGGTAGTGTTGTCAAGTTAATGGCCGATCTAACAGAGGCTGAGTTTGATGGCAATGCCCAGCACAAAGTGCCAAATCATATGCTCAGACAGTGTCCAAGCACACCTGCTATTCATTCATATCTGTGCATTGCATTAATCAGAGTTGTGGAAAACATTTATTGGATGATTGTCATGGTAAAAAAAAATTCTGCCAGGTCATGTGCCGATGAAGATGAATTTACGTTTTTTGCATAATGAAACACAATTTTATTTTCAAAGTAAAAGATTAATTCCATCCATTAATCATGTCTGCAGTTACTGACTCTGTAGTACAAGAAAACTTGAAAAATAATAAATAATGACAGAATATTTTTCAGGTTACTATTTTTACTTACCTTAGCGATTAATGAGGTTGCATTTAATTAGATACAGTATATACATTTATGGATTGTTTAAAATGTATTTGTAGTGAATGGATGAACACATAATGTTTTGATTTGCAAAAATAGGCTAAAACATGCATACACAGTACATTCACATAGTGCCACTGAGAGACAGACAGACACTAAACAGTAGAGCTCCTTTGCATATAAGCAGCTGTATGTGGCCATGTCTTCACATGCCAAGGAAGTGCCTCTGCTTTTCTGGAAAGCTGAAGTGTACGGTATCGCTTTGTGACAAATCTCTGACATGACACATTAATCAGGTAAGGGCTCACGATGAGGCCAGAGAGGGCCACTAGGACAAAGGAACGGGTAAGAAAACAAAACATATCTCTAAAATGTTACAAATTATAAGTGCTCTGCCATTGAGGGAGTCTGTGTGACGTGCTCTTTGTGGCTGCACCCAGTTGCACATTCCTTAGGGTATTTTACAACATGGCTCTGTGCAGCTTGTTTAATTTCAGAGCCCAAACGAAAGCATTGCGGCATATTGGCATATTTTTCTTGTTAAGCAATGTTTAAGGTAGAGATAGACATGGCAGTAATTGCATGTTTGACTGATAATAAGAGTTGGGTGAGCAGACATCAGCACACCCTCTTCACTGGTAAGAACATGAGAATAGAAAAATAATGTTGCAGATAAAGCATGAGAGAGGTATGTCATTCACTTAACTATTTCACTGTTGGGGGACTCATGTGGATCCTGCTGAAGATTCAGAGTAGATTCAAAGTAAACATTTGAGCAGAAGATAAACAAGAAAGCAAAAAATGTAACTGGGACAGAAATTAAGAATGAGGACACATCAGCCTGTAATAGCGGTAGCATAACAAACACAAACTAAAATTAGTCTCTCACAATAAACTGACAGGGGTATAAAAACAAGCCTGCGTACATGATGTGAGATTATAATGAGGCAATGATTGTTTGTCCTCAATTTCCATTTCAGTTTCCTCTCAAATTGAAGGCAGACACTTGTAAACAGCCATACCTATGTCTTTGCTGTTCTCATTAGCTATTCTTTTTATTTTCCCCACACGTTATTGAGCTAGAGGATCTAGATGAAGAGGGCCCATGTCACTTCCTGTTTGTGGGATTGCTTCCTGTTTTCCTGACCATGTTCTGGTCGTCTGTTCCCGGGCTGGTGTTTATCGCCTAGTTTGCAAGGATCTGAATGTTGCAGCTGAGGTCCTCTGGGATGTTTGTTTGTGCTGTCTTTTATTATGCCATTTTTTAACTGCCATTGTGGCAAGACAGGAATGTGCCATTGCTTGTTGTTGGCTGCTAGAGTGAGAAAGCCCAATTACCATGGGTCCCATTGCCTGGTTGCAGTTGTAGTTGGACTCTGTGTGTGTGTGTGTGGTGGTTGTTCTGGTGAGCAGCTGTCTCAGGTCCCACTGGCAGTGATGGCAGGAGATGGTTACGGTTACAGCGGTGACAGCGGGGAGGAGGAAGAGGCAGACAGGCTTGTGACGGACTTCTCATGTGTTTTGTGCTGCCACCTTGGTTCTGCTCAGCATCTAGCGCTCCCTGTCTGTCTCCTCACCACTTTTAACTGCCGTCTGATGTTGTAAAATCTTGTATGTGACGCTGCCACTGAAGTCGTGTGCGTTCTCCCAGTTTACACAGTATGTGTGGCCAATTAAAGCTGGGGTTATGAGGCTGATGTATGGATTATAGTCTATTATTTCTTCTTCCCTGATTGTTGACCATTAACTGCTGTGTCATTAGTTACTTTACCAAATGTGGTGGCGGCACAGGAAGGCTCACAGTCTGTCATACACATTTTTTTCTCTGGGCGCATGGCACGGGACACTGGAATGTGCCTGCAAAACAGTGACAGTATTCTCGGGAATTTTAGTAGAGTAAACCAGGAACCACATTATATGATGCCATCTAATTAAAAGAAAATAGCGAGTACATCAATTTTACTTTTAAATTGGCTTCTTGCATTTTTAAAATGTAGGCTAAATAGTTAGTATTAGCTGTAGAGTCATTAAATTTGCTCAGGATTGTACAAACCTTCATTTTAACAAGAGAAACAAACATATGAATTGTGAGATTTTCAGTGTTAAAGCTGCAGTAAATACAATGGTATCCTGTACATGATTCTTTTACTGTGTTGTTCCTGTGGGCAGTGTTGTGTGTGACACAGCACTGACTTGCTGTCTGTCTGTCTCATATCCTGTGTGCCAGCATAGTGAGTGGTGTCTAATGGAGCCTCTGATGAATAATGAGTCCATACACTGGTAATGTTCTGTGCCGAGTAAGGGCTGCATTGGTTTCTGTCCTGTTAACTCCACTGGTGTAAGATTGATTGTGGTTTGTTCCGCAGTCATACAAAGACTCTTCATTGCTTGGCAATGAAAATAAAGCTTCTCCCACTGAAATGAAGAGCAATGGCACTAGGGTAACAGACGCAGACCAGCGCCAGGCCTGGAGACAACCACAGCCCGGTGTCACCAGCATGAGTGAGTGACACACCATGAAATAGGTACCGCTCCAATAAGACTTATTTGTTTACAAACTGCTTTCTGCTAATTGAGGTGTGGCAGAGTTTGTTATTTTTGCCTCAGTTGAGATGAACCTTACTCGCCCCGATTAGGCCTCTCACTGTACTTAGAGATCCTCCACCAAGACTGTCCTTCAAATTACACTTGACACTGTGAAGAAACATCTAATAGAAGTGTGTAATGGGCTCTGATGACAAACTACACGGTTGGAAGACCATGTAATCTCCCTGCAATTAATTAAAGTGCATCCTGTGTGTGTGTGTGTGTGCGTGTGTGTGTCTGTGTGAAAGTGTGTGTTTGTTGGTGTGAGCAGTTTTTTTTTTCCTTACTCCCTTTCTCTTACACACAGCCTAACCAGATGCCACCAAATAACTGAAATAATATTACCTGTCACCAGTAAAAAATGAAGACCCACACCCTAACAAAGAAAGGTACTTAGAGCTGGCAGAGGGAGGCAGATGCAGGGTTATTTGTGCTCCAGTGGTTCTCAGTGTCCCGGTAAGGGTCCTCCACAGCTCAACATCTGTACCTCCACCCGCCCAATTACCCACAACACCTCTGCCCACCCGCTTCCTACTCTCTCACCACCTCAAAGCTCACTAGAGAGGAGAAGGTGAAAGGAGTTTTGCCAGTCTCTTGCCAGTCTTCATCTTATACTGTAATTTCATCATACAGTGGGCTTTTTTTCCCCAGTTTAATTTCTCCTGCTTCAGAGATGATTAGTCACAATGTTTGTATTACTACACACTGCTAAGTGAACATTTTTTGTATGTTCTAAGTGTTTGTACATAGCAGTTCTATCACTTTTACCTGAAATGGATTATTTTACTGATCAGAAAACATTTTATAAAGAAGGAGATGCTCATTCGCTCTCTCTCTCCCTTAACCCTCTTTCCACATTGTTCTCACACTTAACTTTTGTTATTTATCTGTTTATTTATTTCCCACCACGGTATTGATTTGAAGACAGAGAACAATTAGGCCCATTTTGGGGATAATGCCCCTGTTTTCACTTATTTTTATGAGTAAATGAGAAATTTGCCATGCTTTATGTAAGTTTTGATGTGAGCTATCAGTTTGGAGTTGCTTGTGCCATTGATTAGATTAAAGGCATTACGCATTGTCTAATGAGTTTTACACATGGCTGAGTGGTGAATAATCACCCAGTGATTTCTGACCCAGAACTCCTCTTTACACCCCCCCTCCTCTCATTTTTCTCACTTTCTCCTTTTCTCACTCTCTTGGAGCAGAGGACCAGACACTCGGTAGTTCACAGAAGAAGTAACGGAAATCAATTGCGACTGTGATTTGAAGAGGTTTTTTTTCCCCTCTTTTCTCCCCCCCTCTCAAGTCAAATTGATTCCTTTGCTTGTTTTGCTTTAATATTCATTTTAGGTAAGTGTTCAGAAAATGTGCAGAGAATGAATACTAGGTCCTAAGCCTCTTTGCATGAGATCAGATTTGAAAACTATAAATTCTTCCCGGCTGCAAATTGTTTGGCAATTAAAGCATATTGTGTATAATAAGAGGTGTCTCTATTGGGTGTTTAGCTTTATCGAGCCTATCTGGAGATAGAACTCATACCTGCTGCTCTGTGAATTGCAGCACATAAAAGATGGGCTGAATATGTTCCCAGGGAATATTGCCCTCTGCAAAAGACCAATCCGTCTTGCTTAGGGAGGCAATCTTAGGTGCAGTAGATAAACTAATATTTGTGTATAACCTCAGTCAGACAATACAAATGATCGGATGATTTTTCATCTCCTTATGCATACAGGGAAATATGAAAAAATTGAGGTTTAGGAATATTTGCAGGGTCTGCGAGGCGGCTGGCTAGGCCGCTGAGTGCCCTGGGCCACGCTCCTCACCAACAACTGCCGAGTGAAGAGTGATGAGAATATTATACCCGTCTGTTTCCCGTCACTCCCCATCCTCTCCTCCCACCTTCTTCATTCTCTCCTTTCACCACACTAATTCATATGGCCACAAGATGGAGAGAGAGGGAGCAAGCAAGGTAAAATGAGAGAGAGAGCAGTACACAGGCCGCTCCTCTACATTGCTGTCTTTTCATACTGACATAATGCTCCCGGTCCCTCTCGCTCCTCTTTATTGTCCCTCCCACCCTAAACCAGCACCCAACACCTCTGCCAACTCCTACCACCCATACACACACACACACACACACACACACAGTCTTCGTCCTCTGGCCCTCAGCCCTCACACTACTAAAAACCTCTTATTGGGTTAATCTGCTGGTGTTACCAGACCAAACTATTCATCACATTGGGGAGCTGGTGGGCAGATGGGGGCACAGTGCCATCCCTCATACTGAAACTCATCTCTGTGGAAGCTGACTGAAGATATTACGGAGGCTACAATACTAATACTCCATCTGTGTTATTATGAGATGACAAGAATGATCTTAGATCCCAAATACTAAAAATAAACTTTGCTTCATGCAGTATAAAGTAAATTTAATGTGTATTTAAGCTTTACTTTACACAAGTCTTTTTTTCAAAATAAGCAGTCCTTGAGAGCCAGGTATAGTATGTGTTTTACCAGCATCAGTCAGAAAAAGGGCACGTTTCCCTATAAGACAGAGTGCATTTGGTTCCCTTCAAATATAACAGCCTGGTGGCCTTCTCTATCCTTTTCCCTGCATTTAAAAAAACTGCTGAATCCCACAGAATCCAGCCGTCAAGTGCAATTCCCCTCACCACCACTCCCTGACATGTAGATGGTGACATTTACCCCCACGCTCCCCTCTCCTCCTCTTCAGGTTTGGGAGTTTTTATTTTTAGTTTATTGCCTTGCCTCACGCCAAAGCCTCCATGTTTTCCCTTGAAAACCTTTCTGTTTGCTCTCTATATTTCTGCATTATCTGCCTTTGCCCTCTGCTTTTCAATATGTCTTTTTTTTGCTCCCCCTTTTTATTTCATTTTCTCCCTCGCTCCCCTGTCTTTGCATCTCCCGCTGTATCTGTCTCCCCCTCTATTTTAGGTTTACTGCAGTGAAGAACTTCTCCCCTCCCCTGTTCATGATAAATCAGGGGTCTGAGCGGCGGCACTCGGTCGGAGGCATCAGTCGCGAGCCTGATGAGATAAGCGGCGCTCATCTCTTGGCCCTGTATGGAGATTTATTGGGCTGGGATAAGCAACAAGCTACCCATCACTCTCAGTCAAATAGACTCCCCGCCTGCATGTGTTTATTCTTATTGCACTTCCACGACCACTGCCGCTGTCAGGGGTGGAGTAGCCCCCGGAGGCCTGCTCCGTGGTAGAGGAAGCCTAGCCCTGCTTTCTGGATCATTACCTTCTATTAGATCAAGAAAACAAGCCTCCACACTGGGGCTCTGAGTGACACTGATGGTCCAATTTCTCTCTATCTCTGAGGACCACATAGGCATATATACAATAAGGTTATTGTATATATTGGCTCCTCACATCCAAGTGTCAACAGAGTTGTCTTCCTTTTTTTGAATTTGCAAGCCCCCTCTATTGGTGCATTGCACATATAAAGAAATTCTTAATCATTCATGTACCTGTCTCAGACAAACATGTATGTCAGTGATGAGGCTAGATGTCAGGGGGCATTCAGGGGCAGGTGAGGTTTGGATGGATGGACACATTGGCTTTGTGGATTAAAGCCAGGCTGTGGAACTTTTGAAAGACGAAATAACACAAATGAAAAGTTGAATTCATGAGCAAATACATGCACAGATTCTGAATTAAAACACTGAAGGCCTTTGCTGGTACAGCCTTACTTGGTCTGGTATGACCAGTACCTCACGGTGGCTAATGGGAGCTAACATTTGTTTGCAATCATAAGCTAGATAATGATGTATAACAGTAGTGAGTCCGATCGCTGACTTCGTGACTCTGCCTGTGCTACCGTTACACTGTGTTTTAGCATGTGACAGTCAAACATTTCAATCATTTCATCACAAAAGTAAAACAAAAAATAATCACACCGTAACTCACAGGAGACATGTATGTTGTTTCCTGCTTGTGGGCCGCTGACTCCATCTTAGTGCGTACAGATTGAGCCAGTTAAATCTGTAAACACATCTTTTTCTCTCCATTTCAGCCCCCCCAGACTAAAATGCCCCCCCCCCAAAAAAACAAAAAAAACAAACAAAAACAAAACAGAGCTTTTTCGAAACAGTTTCCAGAATGTGTAAATCTTAAAAAGCTGGTTCAGTGTTTCAGTGTGTATGCTGTTGATTTGATATGATTTGATTTGTAAAGTGAGCTTTTACAAAAATGAAGTAAGCTGCCCAGTGAGGGTTGGTGGCAGTGTGCAAGTTAAGTTAAGAAGATGACCTTTAGTTGCAACTAACTTTTCTGCCGTTTAACACTTAGATAGCTCAATGTAGATGTGGTATCACTGTTTACATACAGATTGCAAGTTGTGGCAATGACACAAAGGATTGTCGCTCAAAAATTGCACATTAATTTTGTGCAGGGAAGTATTTTGCTCATGCACTGGTGCCAAGTGTAGAGTTTCATTTGATAAATGAAACTGGAGAGGAAAACCATCTCATGTTGCAGTTTGCAGCTTGCATGTTTCTTAATTGGTGAAGTGGGACTCAAATCACCTAGTGATGTCTTTAAAGCAACCGACTCAAGAGAATCTTAGCATATGAGGGGTAATTGAATGCCGTTAACCTGTAGTTGCCACATATGGCCACAGTGGCCACTGTTCAACAAAAGTTACACAGTCTCACTTAAACTCTTCTTCTCCAGCTGCAGGATGACAGCATACATTTCAGGAGACCAGCAGTCTAACGCATTAACTGTCGGCTGGCTGGTGTCAGAAGGCTGCAGCCCAGGATGTGCACATCCAGCACCCACTCCTCCCCCAACTCCCTCCTGGTGCCACAAAAACATACACTCCACTCACCCAACAAGTTCTCCACAAATTGCTTTTACCCTCCTCACCCCATGAGTGTTCAAACACACACACACACACACACACGTACACACACACAAAACTTAGGCCTGGGTGGGGTAGCGGGGGTTAGTTTTTCAGCACTCAGGTTATATTTAATCATGGCTGGTGGATGAGGAGGCTTTTCTCTTTATGAAAGGTATTAGAGCAGCACTGTGTTTTCACTCAGCTTTACACTCTGCCCCCATGCTTTTCTTCCCCTGACCTCTGTTACCATGTGCCAGGGAGGAATTTGATAAAGTGACACTGGCTCCCACTATCTCTTCCTTTCTCTCCATCTCCCATCTCTTTCTCAGATTCTAATAGTGCGTCTGGCAGGTCTGAACTGCTTCTCATCTCATCAGTGGGGTCACACCTTTGGGCTGCCCTAGCTCTCTCTCCCCCAGCACTTGCCTTGTCATTTATTTTGCTGCCGAAATGGCCAGCGAATCCGCAGGTCTGATTCAATCTCCTACATCCTGAGGATGATGAACTGGACAGAGCCACTGCCGCCTGCAATAGCGCTGGCAGGCATGAAGAGGGGGCAGGGTTTTTCAGCAGGAATATCAGGCCCTCGTGTCTTGCAACTCCCTGGTCTCCACTCATCCCTTGCTCTTTCCTCATGGAACCTGAACCTTCAGGGAAGATTTTCTTGTTCCATACACTGTTAAAACACACTTTCGTTAGCCGTGGAGTTGCACTCTGACAGAATACGCTATCATTCAACTTTTCCTCTTCATCCTTATGTGACTTACCCCAACCCTAGTTGATCTGTACTACTTCTACTTAAGGGCCCCATTCTCTTTGATCTAACTAAAGTTACAGAGGAAAGTGAGAGGCATTGGGAATGCTCCAGCAGGGGAGTTTACATACCCCTTCAACACTTTGAGAAGCAGGGGATGCTCTCCATTCTGCTTCATGTTGCACCCGGGGACTCTCCCTACTTCACTAGCATGCATCAGCAGACACTTGGTCATTAGGTAGATTGACAGTGATTGTCTGGCCCGCAGAGCTGAGGCAGCCTCTATTCGGCTCAAATGCCTGCTTTGAAATGCACACATATAGATTTTGTGTGGGTGAACAGAATTAACAGAAAACGTTACAAGCGAAGGTAATCGATAACGGTGTGAAAGATGCAGCTAACAGTGTGGAAATCACATTTTGGACAGGTTGCTACTCTATAATTGATTGGGTGTAGCTTTAAGCAGCTGCTGTGAGTTTTGTTTTTTTTTAACTTAAAAGCTGATGGCCAGTGCCCCACTGTGGCTCATACCTCTATCACTAAAGAAGGCAAAGGTGAAAGGTGTAGTACAGTAGATGGTGTTAAGCAAAACGTGAGGTACCTTCAGAGTGTGATTTTCTGCCTTACAGAACTGGGTCAATTGTTGCTTTCTTTTTCATTGCTCAGACTTTGTGTTTCCCTTATTTTGAGGGAGCAGGGAGTCTAATTTGCTTTTCATGGGCTGTGTGTTTTGGGCATGTTGAACATAATGCTCCAATATTTTATATCGCTTCTGTTAGATGCAAAACTAACTGCTGATGTACAGTAGTTGTTGTTCCTTGACCCATAGGAGGTCACTGATGAAATGCATTTAACACCTGAGATTGAACTGGATCTGACTCCTATCCTCATATTCCTGCATTAGTTTCTCTTTATGTGTGGTTTTATGTTTGTGTGTGTGCATACTCAGAAAGGACAAGAATCTTGAGGAGGTTGCGAGCTGTCTTCTATTATTCATCAGTGGTAATGAGTGAGAGGAGCTAGTAGCATCTGGGGACTTATTGATCCTATCCTCTGGTTTTGTGCCTCACCTCCGGTGGGGAGAAGAAAAGGAGGTGGGCAAAACCCAGACGAACACCTCCTCTCTGGAGCTTGGGGAATCCAGCTCCCTGTTTTTCCACCCTGGCTGGCAGTCCACCTGGTATTGAGATATTTCTGTCTCATTGTTTTGGATTGGAGTGCCCTGTTTTACCATGGTTTAGAGATTGAATGAAGTGTTATAACGTCTACGATGACAAAAAATCTCTCCTCTGTTGCTGTTGTTAATTGAAAAATATTAATTCAGCTGATTTTTATGTTTTTCCAAACAGTGCTCTGTGGGTTAAAGTCCGTAACCATATAAACTGTCACTCTGAAAGGTTTGCATTTTGGAGATGGTGAAATGTCTTGCCCTGCCTTTGTTCATTTATATTCAGATTCATAGTATTTCAATAGTATGTGAGTGATGTGATTTTGGGAACTGACAGACAAAAAAAATGTTGAATGTTGTAAAATGTTGAATTTTATAAAGGATCTGTAAAGACCATTAGCAAATAACCCTCAGCTGGCCTGTTGACCATACGGTATATCTGAGCCTTGCAGAGGCTTCTCTCTAGCTCTCTATACCTATGTGTTGCCCCCACCTCACCCATTTTACTGCCTTAGTGCACAAACGCAAGCATGCTAAATTAGGCCGGCCCCCTTTTAATACCGCAGAGAGGGGAGAAGCAGCCATTATGAATTATCCTTAATTACAGCCATTTCCTAAACTAATAAAGCTGCTAAATCTTTACTGCAAAGGTTAGTTTACCCAGCATGCATAAAAACCACTGCACGTGTGTGTGTGTATCCGTGCTTCTGTGTGCGTTTGTGTGTGTGTGTGTGTGTGTGTGTGTGTGTGTGTGTGTGTGTGTGTGTGTGCATCTATGTGTATTCGTTTGTGTATGTGCATGTGTGTTTGTGTTCGTGTGTTTGTGTGCATGCACATGTAAGTGTGCAAGCTCATGCATTCAAGCGTACATGCTGGTGATTAGTGTGTGTAGAGAGGGTGTGTGTGTGTGTGTGTGTGTGTGTGTGTGTGTATGGGCGCAGGAGAGCTGGCTGGCTGGCTGGCAGCACCCATGGTCCCATTAATTTCACGTGGGCTCCCTATCACCAGTCACAGATGCCTATAGACACGTAAATGAGTCTCCAGCGAGTGGTGGGCCGCCTCAGCCAGCCAGCTCGGGCCTAATGGGCTGGAAAGCCAGCGTATGTGACGGCAGGAGATGAGGGCCTTATTTACACTGGCAGACATTAGTGGATGGACGCTGATTCACTGATTAACACGTCAGCCTCCCTCACACCCCCCCATGTCTCCAGCAGTTCTCTTCATCCCTCCTCTCTCTCCCTTCACCTCTATACGCTCGTAGCTACACACATAAATATGAACATACTAAAGCAAATCCATATACACACATATTCTCTTCCTCTTATTTTCTTCCCTTTCTTCTCTTTCTTCTCCTCTGAACTTCCTACACCATACACTTGCCCATAACAGATATATACACACTAAAAAACACACAGACACACACACATACACAATATTCAGTGTTGGAAATGAATGGTGGCAGGTTGCTGAGAAGGAGGAAGCCATCTGTGAATGATAGCTCCTGTGGAAAGATAATGTTTCTCATGCAGCGCAGACTGAGGCGCTGATGGAAGAAGATGACTTTTTGAATGGTTAAGTGGGTAAACGTTAGATCGCGGCCACAGTGCTCCCATTCACCTCACCCACCATCAATCCCTCGCTCTCTCCTTTCCTCTCTGCCTTGCTCTGCCTTTCTCCACTGGTCTACTAGATTGTTTATTGAAAAGGCAAGAGGAGGCCGCCGATAAGAGAGGCAAGGCTAATGCCATGATTTGTGTCAGTCACGCCGTACAATTTGTTACAATCGCAACACTTATCACAATATAATATGTTTATTCTGGTCAATTAAGTGGCACAGGAAGGCTCCTGCATTTGAAGTGTCACATGCAAGATGGGACAGGGTGAGGGTGATCAAAGGAAATGGAACTAATCTAATTGTACAGCATCTCATGCTGCTGCCACCTCCGTAGCCATTGCCATTGCCATTGCCAGTCAGCCTATAAACTCATGAATTTTTGGAAAAAAGAGGGGACAGCACAGGTTTACAGGTTCAGAGATGGCCAGGCTCTATCTAGCACATGTGTATGCATGAAGACAGATACAGACAGTTATTGCAAACGTAAGCACAATGCAACCCCATCCCTCTATTTTAGCAATTTAGGGCTTCACACATTCACACACATGCTGAGTTTTTCATATGCACATTTAAGCCTTCATTTTACCTTAGCGCATACAGACATAGACCTACACCAACACATAATTATGCTTACCACAGATATGTTACATAAACATCTCAAAACTCTTGGACTTGCACAACAACATTCAGGCCCACAATGTGCCGACAATTTCACACTCTTAAACAAAGTTAAGTACTCATACATAAACACACGCACACACGCACGCACACACACACACACACACACACACACACGCACGCACACATCCCTGTTTTGCTATATTCATTGGGACCTGTCATTGACATAATGCATTCATTAGCCGCTTACCCTAACCTCAGCGTCACAACTGAATGCCTAACCCCAGCCCTAACCTAAGCCTGATCAAAACCTAATTCTAACACTAACCCTAAACCAAGTCTTAACCCTCAAAAAGCCATTTAAACTTGTTTGGTCCAGCATTTTGGTCCCCACAAAGCTGTTGGACCACGCAAGTAAATTGGGATTCCGGTTTTCGGACCCCACGAATACAGTAAAACAAGACCACACACAAACACACACACACATTCTTCAGCAAATAATAGGACAAGTATGACAGAAATGCAAACGAGGAGTACATAGTAAGTTTGCAAATGATTAAACTGTTATGTAGGTCTGCATAGCTGTTTAATTACATTTACACAAAAACAGCCATACATGCCTTTGATCAGGTGCATTAGAGCCAACACACTTACTTTTGCACAGACGCATGCAGAATGGGTACATCAGCATGCTTTTTTTCTAGGTTTGTGTATACAGCAATAAGCACACATGAACAAACACACCTGGACACATTGTGGCCGGGCCCAGCACAGATCCCAAAAAAGTCAGAGTATAGCCTCATAAAAGCAGTGAACACGGGCTGTGTAGTGGACCAGTGCTTCCATCGATCGAGAGGGTTCATTAAGTAAGTGCTGACATCACAGATTGATGTCTCTTTAAACCAGTGCCTGCCGAGGAGCTGATAGAGAAAATCAGCACTATTGACTTCCTTAGTGGTATGTGTGTATGTGCTTGTGTGTGTGTGTGTGTGTGTGTGTGTGTGTGTGTGTGTGTGTGTGTGTGTGTGTGTGTGTCTGTGTGTGTGTGTGTGTCTGTGTGTGTGTGTGTTATACCTTTGCAACATATCATTGTGTGAACGTACATGCTTATGCACTTATGCAGCAATAAAATGAACATGTATGTACTAGCATTTGGCAAACAGGTGTGTCTCTTTGTGTGTCTCTGTGTGTGTGTGTGTGTGTTTCCCTAGACGCCACACTAAATACCCTTGTCTTTGATGGGCTGCTTGGGTGTAGGTGTTCACTAATGTTGCTAGTTATACACCCAGCCATGCGTCTAAGGAGCCTGTCAGCCTGTTTCTGCATCTATGCCACCATCCATCCATGGATGTCAGCATGTGGAGAAGTCAGACTGGGAATGGATTGAATCTCTCGTCATCTACTGTATATTTCTTTAGCACATTTAGGACCTCTTTTTGGTAATTATGTTGTGCAAGTTTCTGGCTAATTTGAAATCCAGAGAGAACCTTGGCACGGGGCTGCTTACATCTTGAATGAGGCCTCAAAGCTGTTTAGTTTAAAATTTAGGATTTAGGACTTAGATTTTTAAATTCATGTTGGGGAAAGAGAGACTGAAAGTTGTCTCAGTATATGGCCCCAGTCCCATCACGCTTCACTTGTCGATTGATTTGAGATGTCATTTGTATCTTATGTGTTCCTCTAATTAAGATCAGGGGAGAATCATTGGCATTGAGTGGCTCCACACGGCCATCGATTGGAGCAGGGAGGGAGTCGGTGTTTGTGAGGATAGAGTGGACAGGAATGACAGGAAGCAAAGTGGTGGGTCGAGCCATGGCCACAGCGTTGTCAGACCAAGTAAGACGGTCCAAAAAACCTACAATGTTGATCATTATGTTTTTAGGTCATCTCTGGTGTAATTGGCACATAGCTTTTTGAGGAATGTCTTTCTTATCATATCATGACTCTCGAAAAACAGCAGAGATAGTTGCATTGAGTTTTACAAATACAGCAGCTGTGACCTTGTAATTATAACATCACTTCTGGCAGCACCAGGCTGTTTACATCGACAGGTTCCTATTTTCATGTTGCAGCTGTAATAAGCGATTTTTGTAGTTTGCTTATCTATCGTAATACATAACAAAATATTCAGTACTTTGTAATACATTTTAACATTGAGCACTGAGAACTGGAAATGAACAATGCTTATTCAACAGTGTTAAGCTCTGATGGCAGTACGATAAGCGCTGCGTCCTCTACACACCATGACACCACATCCTCCTGCTTTAAATGAGCCATTGATCAGCTCCTTTGGAACGTGAACAGGGTGTCTTCATGTCCAGTTAAAATGTCTTTAAACAATCTATAGTCTAGGAAAGACAAAGACCAATTGACTTATCTGGCTTTAATATATCAATACTCAAGCTGGTGTACTGTCACAAATAAGAAGAAGTAAAACAGTTTAGAAAGTTCGCCTGTACTTTATTTTAGCCTGAGCTGAGCATAATGCAAAGTAAGTGTTTAGATTGTGGAATGTGCAGAACTGAAGGCAAGAATCCCTTCCAGGCCACCACCACCAGAGGCACATCCCCATTGGCTGCCTCCAGGAGATTAAAGAGAATAATTGCCAGCTGATTGGCTGTTTAATTTTTCATGGACCTTTGATGCACAGGGTGTTTGTATTACCTTTATCAACAGGCATAATAATGGGATAGAGTTTGACACACTTAAAAAAAAACAGGCTTTTTCACAGCGGAGAGGAGCTGTTTCTCTTTGTCTCAGCATAAATGAACGGAATATACTTCAGTAGGGTGTCAGTATCTTTTTTGGGTCTGTACAAAATGATGCACATCATTTTGAAATGTTCATCTGTCCGGCTAATAAGTAACACTTAAAGAAAAGATGACTATTTCTATGTGTAGGTTCCACTGAAAGATTGACCATTATAATGCACACTGAATATTTTGAAATGTAATTATTTGTTTTTATGTTTTTCACATGCATGTCACACAGTTATTGATTAGACTGTGTATTATAGTAGTTAGAGATGTTATTGGATTGTATTCTATTAGATCGTAAGTGTTCCTAACAATTTTGTTCTTTGATATGTAAATGAAGCTGACAAAATATTCCCAGCCCTCAGTGTATTAAATTCACTCCACGATGCTGCCACAAAGTACCGTCTCAAACTGTTGTATTGCAATGAATGAACGCACAAACTGCTAAAGTAATCATCTCGACAAAAATACAACATTTCAGGTATGGTGGTGTTTTTTATTGCATGGCTGTTGTATTCCATTGCATTACATCGTACAGGTGCTTCATTTCACTAGTGACTCATGCATGTTAATGGTAGCTTCTTATTTAAAATGAACCTAATATTCAGTACATTTCATTTCTAATGTTGGTAATCCTTTGGTCTTAACTCCAGCATAAACTGTGTTTTACCACCTCTCTGAAAGCGGTGTGAAAGTACATGAGAGTTAGTTGTGCCAGCTCCTTCCAGATCATGGACAGCTGCAGTTGACAGTCCCATGTTCATACCACTGGCTGGTGACACTAATCTCTCCCTGTAGGTGACCTACCTCCACATTCCCAATCTGTCTGTGTGTGTAGGTGTGTGTGTGTGTGTGTGTGTGTTGTCTGACGGTTGCAGCGCATGTCTCCTTTGCGGTTACGCTTCGGAGGTCCAGGAATGGTGAGCTTCTCATGGTTGTCACTTTGTGGTGGGAGAGCAATCATTTCCTTGGACAACAGTCCCATCCTCATCTCTGCTTCCCGCCTGCTCAGATTAGTTCCTCTCACTGAGAAAATTTGCATCCAAAATATTTTCTCCTTATTTATTTTTTCTCTATTTTTCCTGTTTTATAATCTCTACATCGTCTATCATCTGTGTCTCTTTTTCTCTGCCCTTCTCTGTTTCCTCCCTCCTCATTTTCCCTCGGACGCTTTAGAGCATTTTATTACAATTGTCAGAAAGAGTAACAATTCTATTGTGGGTTGATTACGACAGGGTGTTTTACCCACAGATCACCAGAGCAATTAAAATCTGTAAATAAGGCTACCCATGATGCCTCAGTCCAAACAATCAGGTCCCGTAGGAAGTGTTTGTTTGGAGGGGAACTGTGGAAGAGAGAGTTTCTCTCTCTTTGACTCTCTCAGTCTCTCTCTCTCATTAATTAGGAGACGCTCCTTCAAGCCGACACGGCCGTGTCGATGGGCAGCTTTGCACTGTTGCAGTGACATATATTTCAGACACAAGATGAAGTTGTTTACTTTTGTGTAACACCGCGCATTACACCACTGCACTTTGTTTTGCAGCATGGCGAAGATAATGCAGGTCTAATTGTGCTGGTTACAGCTGTTAGGAAGAGGAAAGTGAGAGGCCTGCACCAGATACTGTAAAGACGGAGACAAGTAGCCACACTTGCACATATAGGGCTGACACACATGCACACAAAATGTGACACTTGGAGTTGGAATTTAACAAAGGAATAGATGTCCATGTACAGGCAATGAGTTAAGACATAGTGAAATTGAGGATTTTGTTAGATATCCCATTTGACCTACTAAAATAATTTGCAGAGATCTGGTGCCATACCAGTATTGGAAAAGTATTTCTGAGTGCATTGATTGCGCTTTTTATGGCCAAAGTCTCTCCTTGCTAGTCTTTTGGCCTTTTTTTCTTCCAGTCACTTGGCAGTGTATCACGTCTGTACCCTGGCAAAACCAGAAGACAATGCTGCCAGATAATGTCATTTTCTTTGAATGAACAGCTTAATTAGGGCTTAAGCTAACAATTGGCACAGAAAGCTGCTTTCATTATGGTTTAGCCTCTTAACCGGGGTTGTCATTAACTACCTGGTTCACAGTAGTTCACAACATGCAGGCACCCTGAAAGCCTCAACTACTTTTTAATGTTTCTTTTTCTTTGTAGAGACAAAAGGGCTCTTTGTAGTTTTGTGGGAAGACATGTGGAACATGTCGTGTATTCGGTGTCAGGATGTGCACGTACCGCTTCCGCAACTACACCCACCCACTTCATAAATTACTCACGAGTGGAGTTTGGGCAGGTTGGAGCAAAGGAACCAGACAGATAGAAGGAGAGACCATGGGAGTATTGCAGCTCGACACAGCACCACGATGATGCCAGGCTCTGTGGGCCTTACCAGAGGCTATATGCCTTACCAAGATCCTGTTTACAGTCAGCCAAAGAAGCTGCCAGCCTCCCATTTCCATAACGCTGCCTGCGGTCCTCTGCGGAAACTAATTTCTCTCAGCCGGAGATGCACCATGATGCTGCCTGCTCTGTACTCTCTCACTTTGAATTCTGTGTCTTGTGTTTCTCTCTTTTGTTTCCATCTGTTTTCCTCCCACTTCATCTTTCCATCACTCCTTATTTGCTGTGTCTCTTTTTTTTCTCTATCTCCCTCTACATTCATCTTTTCTTGGCTTTCTTCCAGCCCCAACCATTGAATTCTGTCCTTTTCCTGTTAATACAAATCAGTGATTGACGCCAGTATTCCACAAACATGTTGTGACTCAAGGGGTCGCAAGCAGACTTAGGTCCTGGGCATAATAACAAGATATCCCACGGTACTGTTTACAAGGTGCACTCTGTATATAGGTCAGTATACTGTATACAGTTATCTGCATATACGTTGGTTTGTGTGTTTATATATTTAATGTGTGTGGAGGCTGGGGCACCTTGTACTCTTATCTATGCATTGGGACAGTGGGACCCTGTGTATTTGTGTCTTTTTTATCACAAGTATACTGTAGTCTTATGATCACCTCATGTATGGAAGTACAGTATGTGGCTCATTGTGTGCATGCATGTGTATACATGCCTTTATTCAAATGTAAATGTAGTTTCTATGTATCTTTTCCTGCTCATTAGTGTACAAATATTTATTGGATTATTTTCATTAAGATACTTCCGATTGCATCTATTTCGCATAGTGTCTTCTTCAGTCTATGTGCATGTCGGTGTGCCATGTCCACTCTGCTGTGTATTTGTATTTGTGGTATTTGTTTCTACACTCAAACGCATCTCTGCGTGAGCCTGTCATCTTCAGCTTTTTCCCTTCTTCTTTTCTGTCATATGTTTGTGCAGATTTTTTTTTCTGCTTCAGCCACTTGTGTAGTTGCCATGTTCCTGTGCCTGTACATCAGTGAGCATCTGCTCTTTCAACATGGTCCCTATGGCCTCAAATGTCAGAGCAAGCAGCTGCCAGACAAGTGCATTGTGCAGCAGGCTTGTGTTTCGCCTCCTCCCTTCCCTCCATTTCTTGTTCTGTGATGTTAACTGTGATTTAAAGTAAGTAGGCAGCAGCAAGTGGAAGAGAGATGAGGGGAAGGGTCTCTGCATTTTAGAGAATTGGATTCCTGCAGTTTTGAGGAGTACTGCTTTTACTGTTGCTCAGGGTCAAACTTTTCTCCAGGGCTTTTGGGTAAGGTGGGGGAAGCTGTTCTGGTGTGTATTAGGTATGGCCTCCTCTTCCCTCGTGTGAAAGACCACTACAATGGGAATCCATTTGTAGCTAGTCCATATTGGGATCCATGTACTATTGGGTATCAGGGGACAAACAGTGTGTGCACATGTATCAAAATGTGTCTCAGTGTGTGTGTGTGTGTGTGTGTGTGTGTGTGTGTGTGTGTGTGTGTGTGTGTGTGTGTGTGTTTGTGTGTGTTTACATGCAAATGTTTGAGTTAGCATGTATATGCTTTTATATACAGTAGCTTTCAGTCTGCACTGGCAGCGTAACATAGATGGTGCTACAAAATGTCAGAGAACGTGTGGGCTTGTTGCACGTGTGTGTGCGTGTGAGCACTGAGGCAGAAGAGATGGAGGGCGAAGAGACAGGCAGGTACCCCCCAGGAGGGGCCTGGGGGCCAGCAGGCCAGGGTTAGCCCCTCCCCCCCCAAAATTTCACTCTGCTCTGCTCTCAGACACTGCTATTGATTTGTCCAGCGGATACGACCACAGGTTAGCTACTCTGCTAAGTAGTGCTCTTTTCACCTCCCTTTGCCTGCAAACAAAGGCTGGACACAGTCTCCATTTGATGTCAGGTGACATTGGTTCCTTGGCGTTACCTTTTCTAGCTAGACCACTAGCCTAATCTATACCTTCCCTCCCTGGCACAAAGCATGTATGAACCATCAGGGGGCACTGTTAGACTCACTCTTACACTTAATAAACGACCGAACCCAAACCTGGCATAGTTCTCCATTGTCTTCTCCTGAGTTCACAGGTATGGCAGGTCTACAAGCTGTGAGAAAAGGCACTTTAGGTGTCAATTAATCCTCCACCTTCATCTCAGCGTCCCAGAAAGGAGAAATTCTGTGTTAACTCAACCCTAAAGTAGATTAGTCCAAACAGCAGCTTGAAATTGTGCCCGTACTTTGGTATATGTGATCAACATGTGAAGTGAAGTGTAAAGTCTGAACCTGACAGACGTAGATCGAAACCAAGGCAACTCTTGATCAGCTTAAAACAGACAGTTCATTTCATTGCCAAGCTCTTATATGATCGGGAGTCAGCAGTACCTCTGTGCTCACTGACAGATGGATGAATCGAGTCTTCAAAAGGCCTCAACGGTGACACATTAACATGAGCCGAGCTTCCTGGAGGACTCTGAATTCTGAGCTGTCACAGGTGGCAGATGAGATAAAGCTACTATGCAGCTCTGCTTGTTTCATAACACAACCCAACGCATGTTGAGAAGAAAATTGACACCTGCTTGACATCTATTAAAAAGCAGTTTCTGAGATGTGAGGGAGGGTTGTTGTAACACGTCTTGTATTTTTAATTAAAACAACTTCCTCTGAGTCATCATCAGCTTTTCATGTGTCCGAAGTGAAAACAGGTGTGAAGGTAAAACAATGAACAGTAAGAAGGAATACCACAAGGGTGTGTTTGGAATACAACTTCCCACGCTTTAATGCTAAGCAAGTATGTCTTTACAAGACATTGCAACATGCTGTATCATTGTTAATTACAAAACTGCAGTGTAGGACAGCATAATACCAGCTCATCATATTGTTTGTTTTTCTTCTTGCAACAGTTGCATGTCATTTATCATGGCAGAGAGCCAGACTTGTTAGTAAATGTTAAACTGGTCCTATCACAGATGAGAGATGGAGGCTATTACTAGCAATGTCAGCCACAAGACACGAAATGCTTTCCAGGCTGAGGGCTGCCTGCAACATTTGACTGAATGGAACAGGCATCTTTTCAAAGATATCAGTAGTTTTGAATGGTCAGAGTCCAAGTTCTGTTGTGGTGCAATGGCAGAGGTATAATTTTACAACTTTCTGAGTGCAGTGCACTGTTCAGAAAATGCAGTGCCTCTTATATTTACCACAAAGTTATAAAACTGTAATTGATAGCCATCTTAAGTGTTTCACATAAGATTACAATTTTACGACAAGAAGTAACCAAAGTAGGGGTCAAATGGCATCACAGCGGTGGATAGTTTTAAACACACACACACACACACACACACACACACACACACACACACACACACACACACACACACACACACACACACACACACATTCATGGGACCAGTAGAATCTTAACATTTTTACTGACAGCTGGTTTCCATTCATTTTGACTGATTCTTGTCTTGCATAAATACAGCAGATAGACCACATAATTTAAACATTTCATTTAAGCTCTGAAGTAAGTTCATCACAAATGCAAACAGCTTCAAATATGAGCCTTGGCAGGATGAATTCCAATTAGCAGCATTTACTAACTAACAGAGACGTCACATAATCTGTGCCCGAAGTACAGGTGCATCTGTCAAAAACAGCAAAATTATTAATACATTGCAAGGGTACAGTAATTAAAAACAAAACAACAAATGTGACGGCACGGAAAAACTGAATAAAAAGATGGAGGAGTGGCAGTCACAAGTTAAAACTAACCAACAGGGATATGATAAACATTTACAATTACAGCATGTTTGAAAATACTGTGAATTAACTTTTCATGAAGTGTTTATGTTATTGTGTCTACTGCCTGTACAGAGATTGACTGATTGATTGATTGATTAATATTTGGTAAATCTGTGGAGGTGTTGCCAGGTGCATAATTAAATGTAGAAGATGCCTTCAACTTGCACACAAAGAACTCCTGGTACCTTTAAACCTTCCAACCCATCCTGGGCTCCGTAGCACCCATAGCTGTGGATGTTTTGCTAGCTACCAATACCATTTACCTGCAACATGAACAAGGAGGACAGGGACTAATTGCAGGGACAAATGTTCCCGACTGCGGGGTTTGCAGTTGTCTGGGTCTGGTCCAGGCCCTGTTTATCTCAACCTCTGTTGGCAGTCATACACACACCACACACGCGATGCTCTGATTTAACCAGAGGCAAAGTCCCCGCCAACCCCCACTCTCTCTCATCAAAGATTCATAAAGGCAAGGTTCTCAATGATTTTCTGTCTCTTCCCGTATTCACAGCTTGTTGTCCTCACCCTCCCTGTCTCCTGCCAGTCAGACAGCGGAAGTCAGGCGGAATTACAGCTGAAGTGGTTGCTGGCTCCCAGAGTGTGTGTTTTTATGGTATGTGTTTGTATGTTAGTGTTTGTGTATTTGTGGGGTGTAGGACATGGGCAATAGGGCAAGGGGACGAATGGACAGTGACATGTTGATGTTGTACTAAAAATGTAAGGAGCCCCCATGCAGGGAAAGGAGTTAGACCCCACCCGCTCCTCTCTTCCCCTCATGCACCCCTTCCGCTGTTCTTTGTCTTCCGCCCCAACCCTTGAGTCCTGTGCATCGTGGCAGCCTCCACACTAGATCTAAAACTAACTCATTCAGAGACCCAGTCACCAGGCCCAGGGCACGCCATCTGTAGCCCTCGAAGTCCTTCCGTATGAGTTTGTGTATACATGTGTGCCTATATAAGTGTGTGTTTACCTCTTTATTTGTGTGTTTGTCCATTTGCGTGCAAGCTTACAAGCATGGGTGTGTGTGGAAGTGTGTATCTACAAACCCAAACCACCGTGCCTCAGCCTGTTAGTCTTGCTACTTACCAGGCTTAGCCAGATGAGGGCCACTCAGCCCGGATCTAATTCCTTCGACTCTGGCAGCACTTCACTCCTGGATCTTTTTGCCTCTCAAGTGTGCATCTGTGACCTTGGCTGACATCGGAGTTGGTTCAACTGTGGAGTTGGAGATGTGGCCAAAGTGATTGAGTTGTAAGCTAGTTTTTGGATGAGAGCTTCCGCACAGCCATCTGGGCTTCTGTGGGGCTCAGAAAGAGGCTATCCCTCTCTTACTCCCCACAGCTGACCCTGGATCAGCAGTAACGGCAGAGAATTTAGTAAGAAGCAACCTCGCTGGGATAGGTAGTGCAGAGCGGGGATGTTTGTGGATCGAAAAAGTCATTACGACTGGGAACTAATGTAGCGAGCTGAACTCTGTTACCACTTCAGTTGTAATCCCTGTGTATTTATTATAGTGAGCTCTGCTTGTGGCTTTTGTCCTATTGTTGTCCATGCGGCGAACGAGCTAAGCCTGTGTCAACTTTTACTTTTACTTTATTTTACTTGACTAAACAATGAACACCACCCTGTACTCTGCTCACATCATTATCGATATGAACAGTGCCTGTGGCACTATAGACAAAGGGTTGGACTCTATGACACACAGTGCTCAGTAATGATGCTGGTATTATAGTTATTACATCAAGTCCTGATATTTTCACTATAAACAGAACAGTATGAAGTACCTGTTAGACCACAAACAACTTTTTTTACAATACCCAGAACAACCTTCAATGATTGATTTACACACACGCCTACACAAACACATGTACCAACTCATCTGCATAGGCAGGTACTCACAGTAAGTACTCACACACACAAACCTACAGACGCCATTATACTGCATTCCCTGCCTCGCTGTGTGCACTCTTTGCATCCTGTTCGGTAAAGCGCCTCAGGGCCTAGCCTGGCTGCTCTTCCAAACAAATTGCTGGCTGTTCACAGCGTTCTAAATGCCGAGGCCCTTTAATTACACTATTTACTTAATAGGGTGAAACAAAACTCGTGTTCACGCAGCAGGAGCACCAGGTGATGCAGAAGTTCAAACACCTGGCAGAAAGCACTCCTTTGGCATGGACGCACAGCGTACACATGTGAACACATGAATGCACACATACTCAGATACTGTGTTACAAGTACTATATGCCTCTGTCACTCTTGGATAAGAAGCTATCGAGTTTAGGGCTTTTTCTTTGGTTTGTTTATTGGAAAAAATAACCAAAAGAATCTTGGAAAGTGCGACTCATACAGTAAGTCACTGTATACCTAGTGTGACATTTTCATAAGACTGTAAACAGGATGAGTAATGCTAGTTTTACTTGCTGATAGATGCCAATGTGGGAATGTGAACATCTCCTACTGTGTGCAACTCCTTTGTTTGTCCATTCAGAGGGCTAAAAAAGAAGAAACCAGCTGAAATTAGATCAAAAGTCCAAAGTACTGCCTGAAAGAATCCATAAATTGCAGTCTGCCTGATTTCATGCTCTGATATTTTCGGGCAGAAGGTACTAAATATGCCTGATGGTGGCACTAGAGAAAAGTAAGGGGTGGGGGTGGGGTTTTGGTCCACCAAACCTATGTGAGAATTATTATTACTAGTATTGAAGTGTCAGATTTAGGGGTGTGAGCTGTCTAGCATTCACATGGGTGTTTTTAAAAACTTTGATTCATACTTTTCAAAATTACAACCTTTGTTTTCCATTTATATAAATACCTGATATGAAAATGATAACATTTTCTTGATCAGTATGATCAAATGTTCCTTTTTTTTTGCTATTTTCGTTTTTACAGGAATGTCTTTTCTGTGTTGATGGTCATATTATAGCCTACACCTGGACCAGGCAAATTTATGGGGTTTAAGATTTATGACTGTTTCAGTTGGGTGTGTATCAGTGGTTTGTTTAGCTTATTACGTGATCTCGTTGTGACAAGCAATGTCAACAATGAAGTGACTTTTTGTATATAGGTTGAACAAAGTGTCTTATTTATTCAAAGAACAGCAGAGCAATGCTGTTTCCTGTTCTTGAAGAGTTACTTGTTTGTCTCCATGCTTTGTGTAAAGGGAACAGCAAAGCCAGTGTCTCACTTTGTGTAAAGCAGTTTAATAAACATGTTTCTGAAACCCAGTACCTGTTGTGCAACAGTTTAAAGCTTCTATCTCACAGTTTAACTTTACACCAAAGCTTCAGAACCTAACACCACAAACCCCTGGAGCTAGAAGGATGACTTGTAACCAGGCAAGTGAGGTTACAACAGGCTATAATTAGCTGGGCCAGCTTGACCCCGCCATTGTCACCTGAAGACAGGTGGGAATTGTGCCCACGTTGGACCGACCTTATCATGTGACTGGGGTCAGGTGTTGTCGAATGGCTTTGCTGTATAGCTGTCGAGGTAAGCCTCATCAATCACCAGCTTTACTGCACTATTCAAATGATGCCCACAAGGCACTGATGCTTGCCCAGGAAGGAGGGGGTATACGGTGGAGGGGAGGAATCAGGGTTAAAAATGATCGTTTTACAAGAACACTTTCAGAACAACAAGTTTTCACAGCAACTGTGTGCCATTGCTCTGGAAAACTATGAGTTAGTGCTCCCAACGCCACCGTAACCCTCTTCCTGATTCCCTAACAGCAGATTTACAGCCTTCAAACGCTGCGCTGTGAAAAAGTGCAATCACTCGCAGGCTCGTAACCTCTTTACCCTCGTCATCAAGTCCTCTTATTGCTCCATTTTCTCTCCTGGGCTTTATAAATAAACAGCGTCATCAGGAATAACTTCAGTGTCTCTTCAGAACCAACTCTAATTAGTTTTGCTTGTATATATCAAAATGTTTCACTGGTATTTGGTCACGTGTGGATCGTTTGGGCTGATGATGGAGAGGGTTGTTGTGTTGAGCTAGTCGTCCATCCCTGCTTAGTGTTGTCCTTGGGGTGTTACTGGCAGGGCCCAAAGTAAACGTTTGGTTTTTTTTTTTGTTTTTTTTTTCCTTTTTACTTTTCCTTCAAGCCAGCTGCTTCTGTTGAACTAGCCTGTAGCCCGGCACAGGTGGCTTGTAGGCCAAAAGCCGTAGTCACACTCATTCCTCCCAAGTCAGCCTGGAGCACACATACACACACACACACACACACACACACACACACACACACACACACACACACACACACACACACACACACACACACACACACACACTCACACACACACACAAACACATTCTCTTTCTCTCTTAAATGCACACGCACATGCTCTCTCACTCTCTTTCTCTCTCCCTGACTGTTTCTCTCTCTCTCAGACATACACACTAACACATGCAGATCCAGAGCCTTAGGGTGTGATCTGTCTCTCCACCCCTTGTCGGAAGAGTAAACGACCAGGAGGGCCCTATCTGTTTGTCCTTTTCCTGCCTCTTTTTTTATTAGAACCTGATTGCATTTGAACAATAGTTGTCTGCTCGTAAATTTTGCGCCTGTGTTGACATTAGTCCACATTCCATCTCATAGCCTGAGGAGGAGAAGGAGCAGGCCAGGGTGTTCAGTAATTTGTTACGCTGTTAAGCACCTAATGGACATCCACCTGGTTTTTGAGAGCAGTAGCTTTAGTTCAGGGGCTTGCCCCCTTTGCAGTTCCAGACTGCAGTAGTGTTTTATTGCCTCCAATTATGAAGGCTATTTAGAGGCTACCTAGCTTTGTGTGTGTGTTTTTCTGTTACATCTGGTTCACCTTGCCACATCAGCCGGCCAGGCCACATCAAACACTCAGGGTGTGAAGCAGGCAGGGGCTATACAGGTATGACAAGCCTTCTCTGTCTCTGCCGTAGACCCCAACTACCACTGCATACGTTACATGGGCCCAATGCAAACTCAGGGTCATGCATTCCCGACTGGCTGGAGATGCCAATAATGAGCCTTATTTGTTTCATGTGGTTTAATGAACAGCCCAGACTGCAGCTGGCAGGAGGGAGACCTCACAGAGTCTGAGGAAGGGGCTGCCCCACCCAAAGGTACCCATGCTCCCTGGCAGAATTATTGTTCCCAGAAGGAGCAGCTACATGGTGGCACGTGGTGGAGAGTGTTGAAAGCACCAAGCGGCAGCCACCTCATCCCCGACCCCCCCTCTTGCTAATGCATTTTTGCATGGTTTCCACAATCATTAATTAAAGGGAAAGAGTGCATCAGATGTTAGTTTTATTAGCCCAGGCTCCTTAGAGGGAATCAAAATGAAAGGAACATATGTCATGCATTTGATGACCCCAGCCCCCCCTCGTTTCTTTCTCCACAATTGCCCACCTCACACACACTCGCAAAGTGTGTAGTCAGCAGCTGTCTGCAGGCACAATAGCATTTGATTGATCCTGAGGAAACGGTTAAGACGTGGCCCTGCCCACGCTTTCTGGCTGGCTGGCTCACATTTTGCACCACTTTACATTTATCGCTGAATGTGGCAGTGATTGGGATAATGGTAGTTGGGGATGGTGGGTGGGGATCTGACGCACTGTTCAGGCTCTAATGAGGACAGCCCTGAGAGTTCACAGGACCTTTGGAGTCTTGGGTGGCGTAGGTTGAGATCCAAGGCTCAACACTTCGCGGGTTGGGCCTTGTTCTGAATGTCTCCCTTTTATGCTGCCCTCTGCATGACATCACTGATTTCTCCTATTTAGATATATGCCATCTGTCTGTCTCTCTTGCCCATTATACTCCTGCATGACAAACAAAGACATATATGCTCAATCGCTCATTTCTTACACATACATTGAATAGATACAGAATGTACATGGATAATATGCTTCTTTCTTTCCTTCTTCTCGGGACAAGATTGCATGCCTTACCTCCAGGGGCAGGTTGATTTATGAGACACATGCCGGTTTTTTCATGACTTGTTTGATTGCATTCTCAGTATCAGGCACTCGGGTTGCCAAAACCATAAAAATTCACACCTGCACAGGATTGCTAGCGAGTCAGCCAGAGCATGAGGGAGCAGGTGATCTGAGATTTCTTGCTCCCCTTGATCAGCACAGGCATATAATACAGTTCAAAATTAACATGGACGATTGATTGATAGTCTGAGTCATTTTACCTTTATACAGGCTTTCTTTTTTGGTGTGTTTTAGCTAATGTGTACGGCATGGCACATACTTCGGAAATGATTGTCAACGCACTATGCATGCTCATACTGGAAACAAAAGCTGTGTCAAATAAATCTGATATCAATTCTTTTATCCTCTCTCTTTTTATTAACAATGTACAAAACACTCAGGTAGTCATAGCCACAAATATAAAAATATGTAATCTATTGTGAAAGTTGTAGTCTTTGAGTTTTACTGTAGTTCTTAGATAATATGTTATTCAAAAGATTTATTTCTTAAAACCATTGAAATATAAATATTAAAGATAAATGAAATATAATATGAAATATATCCAGAGTTTATTAGGTACATTTAGGTAGATTCACTGGATTTTTTTTTTCTTTACCGGAGTGGATTTGATAAAATGCTGCTACTATTGTTTTAGGCATTGTGGTGGTATTTCATAAAGAAGATTCAAAGAACACATGTTCCACGTTGAAGCACCAACAGAAAGGTCATTTGCATGGCTCTCACATAAAACAATTGAACCACATCAGTTTTAGTAAAGATATCTAAACCTCTGTAAATACCTTCCAAAAAGCCCTCTATCAGCATAGTGTGACTTCACCCTTGTCCTAAGATGATGTCCTTAGTCAAGCAGTCCAAGCTGACTAGTCCCATGTGGTTACAAATGACCTCCTGTAGCAATAATGTAATAAGTGTTGTCTCCTATCTACGTTGTCTGGGTTCTTTTTCACTTGGTCTGACACAATTGTGCATTTATCAGTGTAATTGCATGAGTCGGAAGCACTGATGTTGTCTATTAGGCGGATTTCCATCCTGTTAAGAGCAGAGGGCCTTTTAATGTATGGCCCTGCTTGAGTGTACTGCTACACAATTACACACCAGCCTGAGATTGACTGGGCTGATGATGCTGATGATTATGATGGTTGGGATGGTGGTGATGGCGATGATATTGGACCACCAGGCACTCTTCTAACAAGCCTTTCAGAGAGAGACTAAGAGTGAAACAACAAAGTGAAACCGAGGTTAATCATTTTATTTACTCGTTTTTCTCTCTCTCTCTCTCTCTCCCTCCTCTACATCTCTCTCCCTCTCCCTTTCCTTTCTTTAACCAAGTGATGGAGACCGGACCATGGAGCAGGGGGGAGGAAATCGATGGGGAGCGCATTACAGTAAAACGTATTGATTAGGAGACCTGCGAGCAGTGTGTTGGTCGCGGAGATGGTGGAATGATGCAATGCTTAAAGGAATTTATCCTTTGACTTTTACATTAACCTTTTATTGACTGCTTTGCCTGTCCATAATTAACACTCACTTTAGCTAAAGTGGTTAGTTTGAGCGCAAAGGGGGCTCCGGCCCTTATTGCAGCGAGGGCCGTGGAGCTCCCACCCTAGCCGCAGTTCAAGTGCACTGTGCTGCATGGAGGGAAAGGCCTCTGTGGAATAGAGGCGATAGAATCCTAGATACCTTTCACATTAGCATACCATTTGAGTGGGGGCCTGCCAGGCTATAAGGTTTCAGGGCAAATTGAAATGAGTGATTGTATTGCCAATCTCTCTTGACCGAGCGCCAGATGGAATAGTTAGGCCCATATCTGTCTGGGGTTAATCCATTGGAACAGCCTGGACTCACAAACACATTCTCTGCCTCCTCAACCTTCCACACACACGCCTCTTTGTCTTTGACCTTAACTTTAAGGTGGGCTGTTCTGCCATGGGAAAGTCTTTTGGTGAGCTTTGTTTGTACGCCACTGTGGCTTACACTGAATTTCTAGCAAGAGTCCTGGAGAGCTTAAGGCAACTCGCTTGATATTGACTTTTTGTTTGGTTCCATTTTAGCAGTCAAGGGACGGTACTCTGTTAACAGTGGTAGATTGTGTAAAAGTGGGTGCTGAATTACCTACACTTTATTATCTTTGATAGTCTTCCAGTCTTGATATCTTTTATATCTCTGGTAAACCAGGAGCCTTCTATTTGCAAGCTAATGTTGCAAGATCCCTTGTCAGATAGATGCAGCAGCTCTGTTAAAGGCAGCTGGTCAGGTTTTTACGGTATGTTGCCTTTCATTATGAGTCAGGGCAGCAGAAAAGAGGCAACTGTTTTCTCTCATAGCTCTACTGCATGAATACTTAATCAGACCAAATCAAAGGCCTGGGTTCCCTTGGCTTATGGTGTCCTCAAGCTGATGTCAGCAGAACCACACAGTGTGTGTGTGAGAGTGTGCTGTCTGGGTCGGGTTGCACTCACTCTCTTTCACACACACTCCGTAGATATGTATGCCAGCCATGTCCTCCTCCTTCTCCTCCTTCTCTGAAGTCGTGCTTCCTTTAATTCGCACCCTAAATAAATGATGAGAACATTTAAACACACGGCTCGTCGCAAAGCCCCAAGGTCGCCTAATCGTATTATTTATGAAGTGATGTGCTACATAATGGTACTTAGTGCATGTTAACAGATGCTATTATCAGGCCCTGATCCAGAGCACAGAAGATATATTGGAACAGTGGATGTTAATGCTGGTCCTCACCACCGTAATGCAGTAGCTCTTTAAAGGGCTAACCGCACCAAAATGCAGCACTTAGGCTGAGAGCCAGTCAAACATTAAGTGGCTCCGGTGAAAATATATAACCACAAATTGTGGCAGCCCCCGGCTGTCTCCTGACAACTTTAACATCCCCTCATCTCATCCATAACCGACCCCCATATACTTCTCTACGGCTCTCAGTGTCCTCTCCATCCCCTCCTTTAGTTGCTGGCCACAAGGTGGTGGTGGTCTTGTGTGCGTGCGTGTGTGAGTCTTTGAGGGGATTGTTTGAGGTTTTTTAGGCTGTGCATGGGGTAAAGTGATATGACAGGACAGACCCTGGCATAATGACTCACGGCTCTAGAAGGAAATTCTTGGGCCACCACTCACAAGCGCGCACACACACACTGCACACGACATACAAATGCCGTCCTCCACCTCTCCCTCTTGCACCTCCAGGTCAAGGGTCACTCTCGTCTGTCAAGAGGCAGAGGGAAGGCAGATTTACAATGACAGCAGAGAGCAACACCGAGTCACCACAGTAAATATTTACACTGGTCTGACAAAAGATGTGGCTGAGGTCTGTGGGGGTTCCAAACACTCTAGAAATTACAACTAACCCCAGATTATTAATCATATAAAAAATCACGCATTGGCATGGAAAGGCTGGATTTCCCACTGCCCTGTCATGAGTGTAATTGTGAAAGTACTCGCTGTGTGTGCCAGTATGTGTGTAAGATGAATGGGGAATTAATCATGATACAAGTTATCATGATTTCTCGTCAGCTTGGCACTGTTGCAGCCATTTAAGGCTTTAGAAACACTTTCCTGACACATCATTTTCTACCGCTCTCTCAGCTCCATTCAGTTCAATGAGCTTTACTGGCTTGAAAGTTTTTAAACAGTATTGCCAAAGCAAGGAAGTACAAGTGGCATAAAGATCAATAATTTAAATATCCTTAACGACATGTGCTGAGGAAAAAATTATTTGAAGATATGTACCAAGAAATTAAAAAACCCTTCCAGTCTCATTTGTACAAACAGACACACTTACTCTCTCATATCCTGGAGGTTCTCATTGGGTCCAATATTATTAGGAGTCATAAAAAGGAGAGGAAACACGTAACACCCACTGTGTGTTTAGGGACGAGCTAACACACACACAATCCTTTTGTAGCCAACCAACACTGGTTGCTGTTTATGGGCATTAAAAGGAATATTCTAGATTTTTTTTCGTTTCATATGGTATGACTTGGTATGGCAATTGTTACAGAAGGACAGTAGTGTCCACGTCTCATAAATAAAAAGCACCGGCAGAAAGTTTTTTGAGTGAAATTAGACACGTGTCCTAATGCTGATGAGTGTCTACCAGTTGGTTTTGATGGGAGGGAGGAGTTAATGGGTGCGTCTGTTTCCTGTGTCCTGTCGCCTCAGGTGCCACTCAAGTCTGGCCCAGACATTACCCCCTGAGGAGGCCCCAGTGGACCGGCCCTTCTGGGGTGTGGATGACCCCAGCATGCCGCTGCCCTTTGATCTGGCTGACATCATCAACAGAGTGGAGTCACTTCTCTGGAGGTGGGCCCAAGATGTTGAAGTATAGAAATGTGCTTATGTACACGTTGTATACATAAATAGCCCATGCAGCACATATTCATTCACAGATGGTTGACTTGTTTATCCATTACATACCTATGACTTAATAGTCACTTTAAAGCAGACCATATCCATCTCAAGTTTTTATATTTAATTTTTTTTCGTACACATACATGTATACAGGTCCGAATGGTCCCTTAATTCTCATACAAATTCAAACACTGACACGAACACTTATGTAATTCAGACCGTCTCTCCTAGTGTTGCACATGAAATGAAAAAAACTGTTTGGTAAAGAATGAAAAAAGAGAGATCGACAGAGAAGTCTGAACCTTGGCACCTTTCTCACCTCCACACAGCTGGCCAATCACTGCATGAAGTAGGTGTGAATGTTGGATTGTTGGTTTCCGAAAGTTGCAGAAATGGAGGGACACAGCTACCTCCATTTCGGGGGGAGCTGGGTTTCCAAAGCTTTTTGACCATCTGATGAGCAGTTCTGAAGAAGCATACTGGCATCTAAAAAAGTATATACACTGCATTTCAGTGGAGTTGGTACTATATATGGAGTGACCCAGACATTACACTGGCCCCTCCAGTCCTGCATTAAGGCATTTCAACCACTTGTTGTCCTCAAACCTCAAATCAGCTTTTACATATATATATATATAAAAGCTTAAAATTACATCAAAGCCCATTTTTCATTTCACAGATAGAACGTAAGATTGAATAGATGTATTTTGATCATTGGTCTTTTCTTTTCTATTATCTCCTTGAACAGGATGTGAAGGATGGATAGATGAAGTGAGAGAGAAAGACAGGAAAAAAAACCCACCAGCTTTTCTGAATGGCCCCCACATTAGCTGAGGGGACAGACCACTGAAGACAGCTCCATTGTGATCACATCAAGATTGATTTTCTTTTGATTGGGGCATCTACATCTCCCCCTACTCCACCCTCCACTACCCCAGCTGACCCTGGCATCTCAGCCACCCTAGCTTGGATTCAGCTGGAATGAAACCAGACCACCACAATAGAACGAGAATAGTGCTTCAGTAACATGCTAACAACGCAAGCTTAGCGACATGCTACTAGTGTCACAACGGTCTAACGAAAAACCTAAGTGGAACCTGCATTTCAGTGTTAGCATACATTGTGCAACTATTTATTATTTCAGTGTACTCTGTTACTTAATCTCATGTAACCCAGTCATGCTTTTATCAATGGATTGACTCATTCTCGGTAGTCCCAGTACAGTAAATACATATATGCTTTCTATTTGTCACACAGTGTTATAATACAGTATAGAATGGTTGAAAAAAAAACTCACTTTGCTCACATGGTATTGCATTCATCACCTGTGTATAGTGTAATCTCTTTTATTGTGTTCAGAGGTGGAATGAGCCTGAAGAGACCAAAGAAAGATTATGATAAAAAAAAAAAGTTCTGAATGTCACCCCATGGAGAACATGAAGAATATGTTGTTTTGTGTTTACGGTGTGATGGCGTGCTTGTTCCATATTGATGTGTGACAGTGTGTACGTGTGTGTTTGTATGTGTACATTTAGCCATGTGAATATACATGTGATCAGTCGTTGGCCTGTGTGTTCGTGCATGTGCACGCTCACTCTCCCACATGTCTACATGAAGGCGCGTGTGTATGAATGTGATAGTGTGCGAGAGCCTGTAGGCAGCCTGCCAGTTGTTTGCTCTTGAAGATGTGCACATGGAGAAACAGAGACTAGCAGCGGGGCCCCTCTGCCTATGCTCTGATGAAAGGCAGCACTGATAGAATGACCCGGAACACAACCGCCGTTTCTCATAATTACAGCTGTTCAATCGCTTTTAATTACTCTTAAAGTGTGTAGAGCACCACATTCCCCTGTAATGCTGCAGGCCATCTGAGAAAGCGAGAGAAAAATCCGGCGCTTCTGACAAAATCCACTTTCAAAAAAGCTAAAAAGGGTGGAAAAGGGGGCCGACGTCAAAGCAGTGTAGCAGCCCTCCTCGTTTGATTTCTTTCTCTATCTAGTTCATGATGAAGTAGAGATGCTGTTTACTATTAAAAATGCAGAATGCACTCCTTTTTTTACTTCTGAAGTTTTTTCCAAGATGTTAATGGTTGCCAAACGCTGTTCTTTTTGCCTCTTCTTTTGCTGCGCTTCTGTTGTTTGTTGTTGTCAGAGAGATTTGTTTGTAGATCGGCAGTAGCGTTGACTTGTTTGAATCACTCTGTGCTCCCTGCGCCAAAGCTTGTCTGTCTGAAGCAATAGGAATGGCAGTAATTAAAAAAACAGTGTTTTATCCAAAGACATGCATCCCTGTGTTCTTTGTGTGCTTTTGTCCATTATTTTTGGTTATTCCTGGTGGATAACACAAATATGACAGGTACAAAAGTGTCTTCATACATGTGTATGTGTGTGTGTTTCAGTTTAAATGTTGATTAATTGTATTTCTCCTAATATTTTGGACCTGACCTTAAACCTAGCCAGCCCAGGCAAGCATGTGTCTCTTTATTCTCCTACTGTGATGGTGGTGAGTTACTGTGCTTTGAATTAGCCGCTCCCCAGAATCTCTGTCCTCCTCAAGATAAATGGGGCAGCAGTGGACAAAGATCCCTTATTTAGTGGTGTAGCTCTCTGTCAGGAAAATTAGGATCCACACCAGGCCAGGGTCAGAAAGGGCTTACATTCACAGTAGGCCAACAAATAATTCCAAATCTTTGAATGAAGTCACCGTGAGTGCCAGAGGGATCAGGCTTACTGTATCAGCACAATTTACAGTGGCACTGTCAATCACAGGAATGTATCCAGAACTTTTAAATATAGTTTAGAATGCATCCATCTCAAATTCTTGAAGGAAAAAAAAAATGAACCAACAATATTATACGGACTGAATCTGTTAATCATCAACAGTACTGCATAATTCAATGCTTTTTGTGGAATTAGTTGGGGATTGTTATGTTTGTGTTCCTGCTGTTTTATTTTAAGCCATGCAAGCGGCATGACTCTGGAGATGGCAACTATGAGATGCGTTGCTATGAAATTTTGTCCAGATATTCATGGTCCCCGGATTATGAATCCCAATGATTTTGGTGATTCCCCTGTACTTCGTATTGAGTGCTACACACTAAACCAAACATAGTAAACATTTGACCTGTTTTGCATCATCATCTTAGCATTGTCATTGTGGGTGTGTTAGCATGCTAATGTTAGCATTTAGCCCAAAGCAGTGCTGTACCTAAGTACAGTCTCATAGAGCCGCTAGCATGGCTGTAGACTCTTCGTCTAGTTAACATCTAGAGGCAAAGCTGATATCTGCATGGGAGCAAAAAATCCTTCTGAATGAATTGTGGACTTGCACAGGCAAAATTTTTAAGTGTCTGTTTAATACATATGTACATCTGCTCTACACTTGTCAAGGAAGCCTTTGTATTAGGTCTAATCTTTTTTTTTCTTTTTTGCCAGCCGCTTCTTGCTCTTTGCTTTCTCGAAAACTTCAAAGGAACTGGCTGGATTAGCAGAGCAAACAGCTTCTACAACGAATTGAGTGATGGATTGATTGATTGAGTGATGTCACTCCCTGTGATGAAGTGATGGCTAATGTTCTGTGTGTCTCTCCAAAACCTCAACTGCACACCCCCTGCCAACAGTGGACCGCCATCCCAGAGGTCGCCCATGTTAACTGTTTCCTGTAGTGGCTGAGTGACTGAGTGATGGATAAGCGTGAGGGAGCGCTCTCCCCTCAGGGGCCGACTGGAAAAGGGCCCCACTTAAAGAGACAATTACACAGAGCTGGCGAGAGCCACAGGTATGCATTGTTCTAACCGGGGTCAGCCGCCAGCCAACCAGCCAAGCCAGCCTCAATTAGGCCAACAATAGGCGCAGAGAGAGATAAAATAACCAGGTGTGTGGTGGCGAAAGGTACAGGTTCGGGGTCATGTTCCAGTCAAATGTTTCGGTGTGTGGCTATAAGGTTTAATGAAATCAGGAAATGGATCTGAAATGTTTTTATATCCAATTTGTAACGAGATTAGTAAGAATTATTACATTATTTTGAAGAATAACAATTCTATCTATGTCATTGAAGGACAATTTTATTTTATATTTAGAACTGAGGAAATCTGACCTCAACCTCAATGATATGTAGTGTAAATTGTATAAACTGTGCTTGTTTTTTGGAAGAGGCTTAGTTTATTCTTCTGCATATAAACAGTTGACGCTAAAGTATTTGTGTTTAGTGCCTACAAGAATGATTACAAGTGTAAAATTGTCTGTGAGCCTGTTGTACAAATGAATAGATGTGTTTAAAGTATTGTGTGTGTCCCAGGTTCCAGCGTGCGGGCTGGTGTTTCAAACCCTGGGGCCAGAGAGGCAGTAGTAATTGTAGAAGCAGGCTGAAGAGCTGAAGATAGCATCACAGCTCTGGGGCAGCTGTCAGCAGTGGGAAGGGCCACACTCATTTGTCACTAACACAGACAAACACCACTCAGCACGGACACAACACTGACTTGACTGGATACATGTGAAGCAACACCAGCTCTAATGTTTTGCAACTGTTAATTGCACCAAAGGTCATAAAGAGGCAAACCGCAGAAGTTTCACATCGGCATAAATACAAGGCAGAATCTACAGTGACCTCTCTGTAATTTACACCAGAGGTAAAGCAGACATTACGGTCACAGAATGTAAAATTTTATTTAATACAAAAACACTTTCCTCATATTTAGATTACACATAAAAAATAGAAATAATATCTTAATATTGTTCATTAAATACTAAGTTAATAACTACCTTTGCATTCATTCATGTCTGATTTAGATTTATCAATGAAAGCATTTTGATGAAATGTTGGTGTCTTATACAAAGTGTCTTTAAATATAATCAAGATAAAACAGTGAGCAGTTGTATCTTAATATGGATTCTGTTTCTGCTTTAGCCAGCTGTTACTTGGATTTACACAATCATTTAACTCTGTGTAACTGATCAAGATGTACCATCAATTCTTTTCACTATAGACAATAACACTGATCAGCATCACTGTAAATACTCATTTTTAATTGTTAAAAATTAGCATTTGCACTTTTCTCTTTTGAGTAGTACTCCACAGGGTAACAAGAGTATTTGATTTCGTCAATTTCCAGAGCTTTGCCTTTTGCAGTTTTATCATGTTATTTGATTGTATAATCATAACCCAAGACATTACTGTGCAGCATATACTACTCTTTTACTTGGATTTGTGGATCAGATAATCAGCTATATCATAAAATACAAAATGCAAAACTGGATATAACACCCTTTCATCTTCTTTCTCTTTATTTTTCTAGTCATATCAATTTCCTTTAACCAAATGTCCTCGTCACCTCTCCTCATTGGAGCTGCTCACTATTGCTGCTGAGTTGTAAAATCTCAAGCATCTCTTCCTACAGACCAACCGTCCTGTCTGTTAGCAGGGCGATCACTACTGACATGCTCACTGCCCCCCAGTTCACTTAGTATTAGAACCAGAGTGAGAGTAGAGCAATGGTGAAGTCTTGAAACTGATGTTGATGCTGTCAAGATCTTGGCAGCTTAGCAGCTCTGATGAGTGGAGGCTATGGCAGGATGTGTGTGTCTTTATGTGTATGTGCGTGTGTACGATAGGAGAAAGTGGAGTGGGTCTTGAGGGAGAGAGGCCTTGCACATCAAACAGCAGTCTGATCAAATGTAGAGCATGCTTGTGGGTCATTGCTGTGGCCCTGGCTCTAGTGACCAGCAACTCTGATATCATCTGTCCTGTAGGACCTTAGTCTCTTTATCTCTTGGTCTCTCATTTCCAATGTGAAGTGGCTGACCCATTTCTCTCATTCAGTCCTAATCTTCATCTAATGCTTTTAGTACACCTCTGGTCAAATTGTCCGCTCCATTTGGAGTTACAGTCCAAACTAAAGGAGCTCCCTTAACTCCCATTTGCGATATTTTTATATCAATTGAAAAATTTTAATTATTTCTACATGATTTGGATTCAAAATCATCGTTGCTGTAAACAAAAGAGGCTGCGAGGAAGAAGCCTTTTCTAGGGCTAAACTGCCTGTTCCCTCACATCATTTGATAAGATAACAGAAATAAGATGGATTGCCTCAGGGACCAACACAAGCCAGTTTTACTGGTCGGTTAATGTTCAGCTTTTTTGACCCTTCCGTTATTGTAATTTCACCTTCACCTTAGTTGACTTCAGTCCATTTGAGCTGTTATCAAAGAAGACAAATACCTGTTTTGCTATCATGGTTTCAATATCGAGGACTCAAAATACTGCATGTTGTTTCTTTAAGTCTTCCTTCTCTACTCGAGAGTCTCTCGTCTGCTACCGAGGCCTCACCCCCGTCTCCTCACTTTCCCAACCTTCACACACAAATTGAGCCCTCTTTCTCCAGAGTGACGCTGAAGTATCTCTGCTCATACCTGTCTAACTCTCTTACCGTTGCAAGCCCTGTTAGTGCCCTGCCATTCATATCAGTGGGATTAAATGGATCGTTTTCCAGCGTTAGCAGATTCTCCGCCAAGTGGTCTTGATGTCAGGCCAAGCATAATTGAGTCATCTGCATCTCATCTAAAATGGATGAAAGGACTTTTTGATATCAGCAGCCTCCCTCCCCCCAAACCCCAGGAGGGGGAAAAGGCTTAGGCTAGCATCACTTCTTTTTAGAAAGGTAGCCATCACTTCTGTGATGACAACACACGTGAAAGTACTTCACCAGGACACTTTGTGTGACCATTCGGTACTTTGCACTACAAAAAACATCGCACTATTTCTTGCCCTGGCACTGACCATTAAGATAGGTTGTTTTAAGCTTTTTACACAGTGCTGTTGTTTTTCTGGTATCACGGTAGCACAATATGAGAAGAAGAACAAAGCGGCAGTAAATACCTCACAATTGATGTATTCTACATTTGGGCAACTAGAGATAAAAACCTCTGAATATTAGGCTAATGTTAAAATGATTTGATACACAGGGTAGAAGAGGTAATGGTTGGGTATAAGGAGGCTGGAGTTTAAAAAGTGTAGTAAAGAGAGCAGGAAGATGTAATGTATTCATCGGGAGAGACACTCACCTTATCTGCTCCAACCTTGAGGATGAATTGCTGGCCAGTCCTCCCAGGCCTGTAAACACACACTCAATGGTACACAAACACACACACACACTCTCACACACACACACACACACACACACACACAGATGGACAAACACGCACACAGACATGCACATGTCCCCCATCGCCAACACTGCTGCCCCTTGATTGACAGCTCTTCAAATGAGTGTCTGAGTAGCACTGGGCTCTGGCCCTCCAAGTAAGTGGGCCGTCAAATTACATCCAGGGGACCGGCTGGACCCCTCTCCCCTGGCAGAGGAGATCTATTTATTTGTCTGTTTATTTGCTTGGTTTAAATATTTGGTGGGGGAAAAATATTGAATTTTTGTCCCCCGGTCAAAGTCCCCTCATATTTAGTTAATAAAGAGTAGAGGAGGTTGTTTGCCCAGAAAAGTGCAGGATAGGGACTTTATTTAAGGGAGTCCTCAGAGAGCGCTGGTGACCTTCTTCTCATGGAGGAGAGCGCTGTGTACACTGTGCCGAGATTCACTCTCCCTGCCTCCACCAGCCTCTGCCATTCTTCAAGCTATCTGTGTACTCAGACGTGTTTCCTTCCCTTTTTCTCCCAGCTCTCCTGTCATTTTCCATCCACCCATTCTTTCTTCTCTTCTCTTCTCTTGTCTTCTTTTCTCTTCCTCACATGTCCCTCATCTGACTTTTCTCTTCCTCCCTCCCTCCCTCCCTCCTGCCTGCCTCCCTTTCTTTCTGCAGAGCCTTGCTCCGTTTGACTGGAGTCTCTCTCTGGATTCCCCGGGCTACATCCAGGTTAAACTCTTAATTGCCTCAGCAGTGGGTGGTTTAAGGCGCTGGCTCACTGCAGCTCAGCCGGTCCCTGTGAAGGGGGCTGCGGGGTTATTGGGGGGGATGAGTTGTTCTGTGTTGGACCGTGGCTGGTATGTGCTGGCAGACAGTGCTGGGAGATGATAAAGACTTATTAATATAGATGATGGAGATGACCTCTGACAGTAGCTCTACAGCAAGCCTCTGCTAGACGTCAGAGACAAGACATGATCTCTACGTCCTACACACCTCTGTGGCTATCAACTATTTATCTATCTATCTATCTATCTATCTATCTATCTATCTATCTATCTATCTATCTATCTATCTATCTATCTATCTATCTGTTCCTCTTTAGCCTTTTTCTTCCCCATTTCTGTCTCACACTCTCCCTCCGACTCAAACAATTACGCCTCTCCATCACTTCTTTTGCCTTCCTTCTCCTGCATCCTCTTGCACCATTCTCAAAAAACATGTATAAATTTACTGCTCATGCACTGACCCCAGCCACACCCCAACAATCAATGCTTAATAGTGGGATAAATTTAGACGGTACGTGCTGTTAATGTAATTGTGGACATCTACAGCGTCTGCTGCTGTCCTGATTCTCCCATATCTGGATAAACTGCAACACTGTGTGCGTATGTGCATCAATAAGTGTGAAAGCAACAACACCCTCCCATCTTGTCACATATAAACACAAGACATGCCCACTCAGCCAAGCCCCTCTACGTGCTAATGCTTCGCTGTCACTAAAATAAAACCTGCAACACAACTGCTTGGCTAATCAATGGGATCGATGGTGTGTTGCATCCGCTTATAAATATGTTGACAGCTGTCAGGTCATGTAAGTCACTAGGAATATCATCTTTTTCCCTTATGATGACAAAAAAACAAACAAACAAAAAAAAAAAGCTGTATACTGTACTGTAAAATGGCTTTGCAGACTGAGAAAACCCGGAGAGGTTCAGAAGCCACAATACAACCCTGGCTCATTTCATAAGGCTATATTAGCGAGTTAATGCCCCCCATCTCAGTGCTCCACCCCTGCTATTGATTCTTGTTTAAAAGGCTATGGGTAGTCGATACTACCTCCTCATTGCCATCTGTCTCTATTTACTAATAAATAAAGTGGAAAGCATTGACTGGTATGGCCAGACCTGTAAAAGCACGCATTCTAATGAGCACTGGGCCTCCGTGGCCAATGGAGGGGAGAGAAGCTGGGGATACTCTACCTCTCCACCAACTCTGTCTCTGTCTCGATGGCTCTCGCAAGGCATAGCACTCCAATCATGGTAATTGCCCGCCGGGCCAGTTGTTGTTTAACATCGCTCATCAGACGAAATGCAGTTTCACTTCAGCTGCATAGATTTTTCTCCTAGACTTGCTTGTATGTTCTTTCTGGGGTTTTTTTCCCCAACTCTCCTAGTTGTGTGTAGGTCAGCTCTTAAGGTCGTGTCTAGTCGTTTGTCAGATGTGGCCCACGAGCGCTGCTGCAACACACTCTGTCACGCTGATCAATTACAGATCATACAGATGGACTCATTTGGAATGGCCCTCATGACGCATTTGTTGTAAAAGGTGCTCAATCTTTTCAATCCACCTCCCTCTTCCCATTCCTCTTGGTATTGCTATATTTACATAGGGAAAAATTAATGTGTGTATTAATAAAGATATGTGGAGGAAAAAATCAATATTTGGAAAGAAGGAAATTTCTCATGTGAAAGCAAGTTCGATACATGTCAACACAAACAACTACACACACTGACTTATTGCTCAAATGTATAATAATTATTAACATCCTAATATTTACGGTAACAATAATAACAGTTATTATTTGAAGGAGTGGATTTAGAAGAAGAAGAAAAATAAGTCTTCACACACTTAAACACAAATCTGCACACAAAACCATAGAGTCCATTTGGTTTGACACTGATTTCCTGAGTGAAGGGGTGGTGCTGATGTGTGGAGGCTCTCAGAGCTCAGCATAACACAGTACTGCTGTGTCAACTGTGACCCCAGCGACCCCACAGGAGCCAGAGAATGGGCTGCGAGGTCGCTCTGCGACTCAGGTGAAATGAGCGGTCAAAGGTCAGCTGTCCAGTGTGTCAGGCTTGCTGATCAGGAAGTGTAGCCTCTTGCTTCAGGGAGTACACAGGGAGTGTCATGTTTTGGACACATACTCGCGCTCTGACATAAATCTTCCATGCTTACATTCGGTGGAGCCCGCTGCTAAGTCAGTGCACTGCAGCAAAGTGATGGGAGGATGCCAGTAACAACTACTCAAAGTAATAGTACAGGAGCAGATTATTGGACTTGTAGTGCTACTGATTGGTGTTTGTAGCTCAGAGGGCAGATCATAATTGTTATTAGTGCAAGGATTAATGGTGTTTTTGCCACTCTGACAACTTAAAATACAAGTACTCCTAATACACTACTGTAAAATGGTTGGAATTAAACAAGTTATATATGTTTTAAAGTGGATGTTTTGCTTTTCAGAGTACCACAAAACCTGCTATAATTTATAGAGTTTGATTTAAAAACAAAAATTCCCTCATCTTCTACCAGAAGGATTTATTTAGTAAATTTAGTTGAATTTAGCAGATTTGGAGGAAATCATTTAATATAAAAATTCAAATTTTTTTGTCTAATTTGATTTAACTTATATTTATTTTGTTTTTAGTTCTCTGTCAAAAAAAAAGAAAAAAAAAAAGAATCTTGCTCAAACTTGGGTAATCTCAAATAAAAGCCTTTCTACTTAAAGTATTCCAATACTTTTTCTCCCATCTGTGGTGGTCTCATACAGAGATAAACAGTGCCAAGGTTCATGTTTGTTTGTTCCAATCCTTGCCACCCCATCATCCTGGTATTGCTATGAAGCGAAAACAGCTGCACTGCAGTGGAGTTTCCTTCCCCTGTCTCATCTGAAGCCGGCTCTGCTGGCTGTCCTGATCAAACTGGCCCACAGTATGACACCGAGTCCTGTCTGCAAACAAGAGGAGACCCGTGCATTAAAGACTCACCACAGGGGCACTCGTCCTAGAAATTTTATTCTCCAAGAGCCCTGGAGAGGGTAATATTACAAGGAGATTTTCCATGTGTTTGCGCCTGAGTGTGTGTTCACATGTATTTTCAGGCTGTTCTAATTTCATTTACAAAAGAGTATTTTTAATTTATTTGTCCAATTTTCTGCTGTTTATCCTTAGACGATACAAGTTAAAACCAAGTCACAGAGGCACTTTCCCTCATTACACTGGGTGATGGGTAGGTGTTCCCTGGAAGAAATCCTCTGACACGCATGAAATGGTGTGCTTGTTTCCACCAGGAGCAAAGAAGAAGAACTGGGCAGCGAGTACAAGAGAGCTGCCTAAAAAGCAGAAAAGATGTCACAGCACTTGACACATGGTTTCATTTACAGGTGAACTTGGTAAGAGCAACACAATAAAAGTAACACAGAAACACATTAACCAATGATTAACACTTTAAATTTTTCACTTCAAAGGAATCCGAAGATGGCCTCGAATGCATTGTCTCGCCAGAAATAACTGTTTTCGAACATTTTGCTGCAGGGTTTTGTATTTTATTTATTTAATTCTTTGTCAAAGGTCATAAGAAAGGAACAAGCATTGCAGTTTATTTTGAATTTGTTATCCCTGTTGTCCACACTTTGATATTTTAAACATTACTAATTTTTGTTCTTCATTCAGAAAGCAGCAAGTTTGAGAGTCTCAGGTATGCTTACTTCATCTTTGTTCATCCTTGCTTCTGACAAAAAAGAAGACAGGCACTCTTCACTCTCCTATTTCTCTGTTCTTGCTCTTTCCCCCCCCTGTCCTCGCCTTCTTCCTCCACTCACTCTGTCCAGGGAGTCATTATTGCTTTGGTAAATATTTCATAGGCCCCAATACCTTTGCACGCAGCCACCTGCCAGGCACCTCTCCTCTCACACACGGACCATGGATAGACAGATCAAAATGAAAGAGAGCAAAGTGAAGGCGCAGGAGGAGGAGGTGGAATGAGAGAAAGGGAGAAGGAGTCTGCTTTCTCTGCCTGCCTAGTGTGCATTTACATTTTCAGTGAGCCGTGGCCCTCTGCTCTGTATCCTGGCTTCATAACGCTGTCCTTTCAAAAGATTGAAAGAATCCCAGGATGTTGTCATATCTTTGCCCAGCAACGTTTTGTTTTCCGAGGCCCTTTTTTTTTCGCCCTAAGCATTTTTTTTTTTCCACTCGCACATTAAAGGTGCTGGTTTAGTTTCCGAGATGGTTGTGCTGGAAACGGAGGGTGACAGAGAAAGCGTAAGAGACGAAAGAATGAGCCAGGCAAGCTCAAGACGAGACAGACAGAGAGAATACTAAGCTTCTCCTTCTTCTGACCTTGAAGAGGCCTGTGAGCAGCACCCACTTCCTCTTGCTTTCCCAGTCCCACCTGTTTACTTTGACTGGGTTAGAGAGGGGTCTTGCATCACCTGCAGTGTCCTCTCTTTCTTTCTACTCTCTTGCTTGCCCTGTGTCATTCTCCTCACTTTTTGCCTTGAAAAAGACCCAAAAGAAGTCGCGATCCAGAGATGAAATATTCAGCTTGGATATAAGCGCTTTAAGTTGTTTCAGAGTGGATAGCTTGTTGCCACAGAGCTTTGACTTCATAAATAAATGGACAACAGTGGCCTCTTCAACTGCCGTCTCCTGTATATATATGGCTGAGTTGTTCGTGTGCCCGGGGCTAAGCCCTGCCAGTAAGTTCCAGGCCTTAAATATGGATAAGCTGTGAAGCTCCTCTGGACACACTCTTATGTAGTCTGTATAATGTAGAATAAGCCTCAGCCGTACACTTGGCAAGAAACTGAATAGAAAAAATGTAAAATCGAATACAAAATGTAAAATCTTTATGCCATCTTGGGAAATGCAAGGCTGTTACTTGGAAGGTGGGTGTGCAACGAGGACTATTGTGTTTCAATGTGCTTTACATTCCATACCAAGGACTATTAGGCTTCTGTCATTTCCACAGCACAAATGGTTTTCAGTGGGTCACGCTGACTCCTCAAGTGAACTGAACCTATGAACATTTGGTTACACGGCGCTCAGCCTAACCACTAGTTAATTGTGTCACTATATGCTATGCTTTTCTTTGCATTCCAACAATGTTAGCTGGTCATTTATCCCTCCCCTCAACTTTCAAAACTCCCACCACCCTTTTCCCCAAAAGCTCCAAAGCTGCTCTTGTTTCTGTAAAGGGAAAAGCTTGACGCTTGGTTTCCTTTGAGCTCTCCTATGTAAACGCGTGTTCTCACATTTGCCTTGCAGTGTTGGACATTTCTACCAGGAAATGAAATGAGTCTGTAACAAATGTTTTGGCTTCTGTTGAACTCTTTAGCAAACGGCGGCTTGCCAACTGCAGCAGTGTGTTTGTGTTCCCAGAAACCCCCCGGGATGGTGACTCCCTGAGCTTCTGGATGGAGGGCGAACAGTTTTTTTCTTTGATTGAAAAAAGAAGAAAAGGATGAAAGAAATGTCTTACAGAGTTGCATAGGTATTAGGATAAGAGGGATTGAAATAAAGATTTTCTTTTGTAGATATATATATATAGTCCATTTGTATTTCATTTGTGTGAATGGAGATATGGTCTTGGTCTAGCCAGGCCATTTAGCCTTGTGCACTAATCTGCAGGTGAAAAGGGGACTGTGAGTGTGATAAAGGCGCCCTTGAAGACAGGTTAGGCTGCCTCTGGCGCTGCTGTGTTGAGCTCAGGTCATGAACAATTTGTGCCTAAGTGTGTGTGTGTGTGTGTGTGTGTGCATGTGTCACTGGGAGAATATGCAGTATTCTAACACCCATGAGCCTTGTAGCCATAAATCAGCAATAGGAAGTGGTGTGACACAGGCTGCAGGGCCCTGCTGATATGGACTGGAGCTATAATGGGCCCTGTTTCAGGTGGAGGAAGACATCAGCTGCACTGACCTTTACTACCCCGCAGGGCTCAGGAGATTACTGCTATACAAGAAGAAACACTATTCGGGTCACTCAGATGGTAAAAACTTTTCCTTCAGCATGCCTGTACCACGCAAACTCACTTCTGTACAGTATGCTTAGTCGAAGCCTTGACAGTACTGTATCGCTGCATGAATGATGACCTGTATTCACTGTTTGTTCAATGTGCACACACAGAAAACAGCGTTTGTTATTCTGTCTGTTTGTTGCAGATAGGGCCTGGGCCTTGTTAGCTGTCAGGCCGAGCATCCACAAAGCTATTCTCTCACTTATTGATGGGGATTCACTGAATTACAGGCTCAAACAAGAGACGGCAGCAAAAAACAATCCTTGTAAAAGTTTCCTAAGAGTCCCATATATTCAGCATGTGTGTACATGAAGAAAAAAGAGAATGAATGTCAAGATGATCCCAAATGCATTTTTCTTAATTTCACTTTCTCTTTCCTTTTGGCTGTCTTTCTTTGGTCAGACCCTGTCTAGTCTTGCTATTATCCTGGGGCGTTATCAGTGTGTAGCTGCCTCTTCAGATCGGGCTTGTGATAAAGGCTAAATAAATGGTATGCCTGGCTAGTGGACATAGGTCAAGCCTTGTTTTGCCCCTGTTTTTTTCATGTGTTACATGCTTGTCTGCAGGGGAAGTGGAGGGTGCTGCACGAACAGGCTCTGCAGTCTAATGAACTTATTGATTTCAATTTCAGGGCTGTTCTCTCCCCGCCTGACGCTTCTGAAGCTTTCATCCATTGCTGGACATAAATTAGTAACTCTGTCTCTTGTTCGGGGACTTTTTCTTTTTTTGCCCATCTCTCTCTGGCTAGGTCTGACTCTCTGAGACAGGTCGCTATCTTGGAAATGCTGTTTTTAAATGTGTTAAAAGCTTCTGTGGTTAGATGGATGCAGTCTCTGCGTGGGTGTTTTCTCTGTGGCTTAGCATACACCTGTCCCTAATGGAGATGGAGCTAACAAAATGACAAGCTCTGTGTGTGTGCATGTGTGTGCCGTCGGTTATTGGGGGCCGTTGAAGATGTTGAGTGACCTCTTCCCAAGAGGGTCAGGGAGCAGCTGACGACTGTTTGTGTATGTCAGTGTGTGCATGTATGTGTGTGTCTTTTAGTGCATGGGCAGCCACTACTAATCCATATCATGTATCACATGCACAACATTTTCCCTACAAATTTGCGAGCACATCCAAATACGGAGGCCCGTGCCCACACAAGTGAGCGCAGCACATTCCCAAAAGAAGCCCAGCTCGTGGAAAATGAGAGGCCACTGGCGCTGGGACAGGAAGCCTTCTCAGCCCGGCCCTAACGAGCACTGTGGGAGCCTCCACTCTGGACCCAGTACATCTGATACCCCCAATGATGTCCAAAGGCTAAACAGTTAAAAGGTCCGGTTGCTATATGTAGATGCGCAACACCCCCCTTTTCTGAATCCGATACTCTGGGAATCACAATAACAAGGCTGTGAGCTCCGGTCAGTTTTCTAGCGCTACCAGTCGGCCTCCCACCAACAAGCACTGGCTGCGGAGAACCAGAGAGAGAAAGATAGAGAGAGAGCATGAAAGAGAATTGATGCTGAGTAGCACAGGTTTTAATAGGGCTGTCAGAGTCATATTGTTTATGTCGTGTTCCAGATTAATCCATTCTTCCTTTATGAGCCTCTGCAGCCACCGTAAATTGCAAGCATGAAGCCAGTCCACTGTTGAGTTACGCCTCGGGGATCAGTGCCACACATGGGTGGAAAATAAATCATTTCCCCCGGATTTAACGCAGGGCAATACCTGGGCTCTTTGTAAATAAAGCCATAGATGTTTTTACACCCCCCTGTTTTCTCTCTCCTGTCTCCGGGGCTCTTATTGAATCTCAAAAGGAGAGGGAGAGAGAGACAGAGAGAGAAACATGAGAGAATAAGAGAGAGCAGAGTAGAAGGGGGACCGGAGGAAAAAGAGGGAGGCGAGAGGGAGACAGTGAAACAGAGGGAAAAGTCACGAAAGAGATTCCAAGCGGGGAAGGATGAAGAGGCACAAACCAAGATAGCTTCATAAAACAGACAAGCAGAGAGAGAAGCTGTAGATGTTGGCTGGGGGTGATGTAAGCCTGGAGTGTTGATTCCCGGGTTTCTTAGGGTGTTCAGGTTGAGATCTGTCAGACTATCTAAACACAGGGCCCAGTGTAATGCACTGCTCTGGAGCAGTGGGCACTGAGCAGAGAGCCAGCTTCCGCGGCACAACCAGAATGGTGGCCCAGCTGGGCTCCAGTGCTGGCCGTGGCTGCAGCCCAGGCCGCCTGCCTTCTCTCCAGTCCCGTGTTTCCATGATTGTAACCTCTAGCCGGAGGGAGCAGTGCCATAGCCTGGAGAGGCAGAAAGATGGAAAGAGAAAGAAGGACAGATAGAAGGACCGGAACAACTTGTTCATCCTGGCTTGTGCAGACTGCCAGCCAGAGAGAGCCAAAAGGAATGGGGAATGTTTGCGCTGCTCTGTCAGGACTTCATGAGTTATGCATGACGTGCTATGTGAAAATGCTTCCTGTGTACTGTGTGTATTGTGCTCTTTTTCTATTTTTCTCTCTTTCTTCTTTAATCCCCTTCTTCCCTCCCTCTTTCACACACTCTTTCTCTCTACTGTTGCTTTCAAGAGCTCAAAGTTTGCTTTTCTTTTCGGTGACAAAGTATTCCCTGGTTGTTAAATGTTAATCAATGGCAGGCAGCAGGGTGGCACGAGAGGCTCCAGCTTCTGGTGGGATACTGAGGTTCAGCCGGATCTCGCCTGGGATGAAACTGAGCTGCAGTAGATGTACACGGACCACAGTGAGATCAGTGCTGACTCGAATATACACTGCATCTTAACACGACACTGTCTTTGCTCCCTTTGTTGAGTCCAAACCAAATGATTACATAAATACAGCCACTGAACAGACTCTATACTAATTCATTCTTAACACAAGCATTTAACCTATCCATTATTCATATCTCCAACAATGCCAGGGGGCAAAAATCAGTGCTCCCCTCACCCATATATCTGCCCAGCTACAGAGAGGGTGATGCATTATTCAAGGCGTGCCAAGCTATAGACTGTTCCCCCTGTTCTTGACTGCTGGAAGCAACAATCATCTCGCTAGGACACTGTTCTCTGTCTCTAAATTCTATGTCCTCTCCCTTTTCTGTCTGTTTTCTCCTCCTGTTTCTGCCTCTCTAAACCTCTGTTGCATCATGCGGATTTCTCACCATTGGTGTTTATCTGAATGCCTTGTGGAATTGCTTTCTTTATCTCTGTCCTTTACAGTACATACTCTACTAATTCACTCCCTTTTTTAGCATTTTTGAAAGATCCAGTGGCCTGCAAACCTGTTAAAAAAAAAGCTTTACTTTGTGACAATATAATTATTTGGAAAAGTTTGCATTGATGTTGACCTGGGTCATCATTTTGCCCTCTGCTGTTCATTGTTGTGTCTCTCTGTCTCTCCACATACACACGTCCTCTCTCTTTTCATCTCTTTAAACTCAAACCGCTGTCCTATAATTTAGCCTCTTTGCTTCTCTAGCTTGTTGATGTTAACTGTCATTTGGATGGAGGAACAGATCCAAATATATTTTCGTGTACCCTGGGTCTTTTGTCTCCTCACTCTCTGTTCTGTATCTCCCCTGGCTTCCACTCGGAGAAGACATCAAAATTTGAGCAGAGAGGGGAGACGGAGAGCCAGGGGCAGCCTAGGGTCCTGGTGTACCGCTGCACACTTTTGTCCCAGAAAACAGAGCATGCGTTGATAAGTCGTGCAGACTCTGGGCTGCTTGTTTGTTTAGGCTAGACTGAGTCTTTTTCTCCAGGCCTAGAACATTACAAGTTAGAGTAGTTATCAGTGTAGCTTTCAACTCAAACTTTTTCTCGGTGTAGTTTTGAGTGCAGGGACAAACAATTAACAAAGCAAGCCAAGGAAAAGAGGGAGAGGATGTCCAAATATGCATAAAAGCACATGCCAACTGCTGCGTTTGTCAGCATTAAACTTGAAAGCGTTGAGGTCACTTTGCACAAAATATGAGGTGCTGAATTTCTGCAAAAATGAGCGCCACAGACTTTTCTCCGAAACTCACAACGGCAAAGTCGGAAATCAAAATAAAGCAGGTTTACTTTGTGGGTAAAGGGATTGGGTTGGTCTCATTTCTTATTTAAAATCAGCTCCATAATTTGATCTTTGTAAAACTTAAGTTGCTGCAGGTGTTTGGCAGAAGGAATCATAGCCTTAGGGTTTTTAGCTACAGTGAGGCCCCACCGAGATTTCCCATCATCCCTACAGTCTGGCAGCAGCTTTTCAAACAGCGCTCCTTCTGAAGTTGCCCTTGGTTCTACATGTGTAGCAGTAATTATGAATGAGGGGGACTAAGATCTGAACAAAACCATCAAACATTTTACAGCTTGCTGCTATTGTAATAAAGATCAATAGACACGGTATCAGTCGTGGTTTTGAAGGAGAGGTTGTGCTGTACATTTTCCTTTCTGTCTCCCTCACTCAAGTCCCCTCTCATTTCTCTTTTCTTTCTCTCTCTACTCTCTCTCTCCATACAGAGCCAGTGTAGCACATCCGTTTTAATTGCCGTTTGTAGGGCTCTGTGATATGAGCTGCTAAAAGACACCCGTCCTGTAAAAGAGAAAGAGACAGAGAAAGAGAGAAGCAGTGAAATATATTCACTTCAGCATTAGCTCGTTGTATAGCAAGGGCCAAGGCCAAACTTCAAGCAAATTGTGTGTATATACTGTATGTCAGCATATGTGTAGCATGTGCATGTTTAGTACATGTACAGTTATCACAGTATACTGTGATATATATATATATATATATTTATATGTGTGTGTGTGTGTGTGTGTGTGTAGCCCAACTTTTAATGCTTAGATGTGTCTTAGATGTGTTCCTGTGGGTGTGTGTGAACAAAATGTGTGCAAACAAAGGCAAAAAAACAGTTTGTGTGTGTGTGTGTGTGTGTGTGTGTGTGTGTTGGACCATGCAATAAACCTACAGTCTAAGCCAAGACAACCACGTAGATTTGAACACTACCACGCTTCCCTCACACTATCAGCAAGCCTGCGAGTGGTGGGACTGTTAAAGCAGCCTCTGCTAGTGGGCTGAGGTCATTGACCAGAGATGGAAGACTTGGAGAAGCTGCAGATCAAACAGTATTCTGTCTGACAGGAGGAGATAAAGAGACTGTCAGCCCTGCCTCAGAACAAAGCAGCCCCTCACCTCTCTGGCCCAGAGCAGCTCCCAGACGGCCAGTGAGGCAGAGATAAATTAAAAGGTGGGTAAACTAAGATGAACGTCAAAAGATGACCACAATTTCGACATCCACATTATAAAAATGTATGGTTATATGAAGGGTTTTGTTCCAAACTGCTGTAAATCCGTTCGGGACAAATATTGGTACCCAAAGCCGATCAGTAAATATATCAGAAAGATAGATGATTCTATTCTTAGAAAGATAGGTATTTGTTAAGCAGTTGTCTGAAAACTATGCCTGCAAATGCATTTCCCAGCTTATTTTTTGTTGGTATTTTTTTCCTCTCTTGTGGAAAAATTCCAAACAGTAGGAAACATCACATTTAATTGGAATATTCACATGGAGAAATGCGGCAATGGCAATTTCAAAATCAGCAGTTGCACCAGTAACCTACATCATAATATAACAGTTCCTCTCTTGATGTTGCTATCAGTGCATCTGTTTCTCTCTGCATGTGCATGTATAACCAGCCGTTTGATGCAGCAAGCTTAAGCAAGTTTTCTGGCGGCTGTCCAAAGATATCACGTTTAGAGGACAGGTGCTGATATTATGTGTATGTGCCAACAACTTTTAAATCAAGTAAGTTGCAAATGGGTGTTGGAGAGACACTTAGTTGGCATCTTTTCCGGTGAGTAAAATACAATAATGATATAGCTGACATTTCAAGTTCTTTGAGATTATTGAAATATGTGTAGAAAATCAGTACCAACAGTGAAACCTTTTTAAAAATGTATATATTTTAAACACAGAAATAAGTTTGCGTGACTAACAACCTACTATTTATCTATCTCTTGTCCAACAAACTTGCAGTCCATGAATAATCCACAGACACTGCTCTCAGCAGTTTTCAGTGAAACTACGGTCTACAGAAGAAATATTCCCAATTAAAACTGTTGACAGTGTGGTTTGTGGATTATCCTAAATTATATGGACATTGTTAGTGGTAAGCTTGTTGCTGGTGATTTTTTCAAATGTCATTTCTCAGTGTATTAAACATCACAAACAAAACTTTATTCACTTTTATTTTATTGGGATGTTTTAAAATTAGTTATCTCAAAACTTAAAATATAAAACTGACACTAGATAAATGACACCACAAGTGGTAAATCAGGAAATATGTTTTTGTGTGTGGGCGAATTAACCCTTTACACTTTGAGCTTCCCACTTCTGGTGGTGTGCGAACACTGTTTTTTTTGTTTTGTTTCCAGTTGCAACTGTGTGAGCACAGGGTCTGCTGTGGGAGGGGATTTCTGCAGTAGCTTATTGTGAGAACTGTAAATCACACACTTACATCATGAAGTTAGATTCTCACGTCTATGCTAGAGTATGGGACTTTTACCTGAGATGATTTAAGAGATGCAACGTTATTTTCAGTTGTCAGTTGTTACTTTGGTAATCATATGATTACCCATATCACCACCCTGCCAGTCATTCTTCTGTTAGCTCACAGCTGGAAATCACGCTCCCATTAGTCAGCCTGTTTCCCTCTAATGCGAGCTGAGGGTCACTGTGAAGCTGCATGACTGCGGAGAGTGATCCAATCTGACTTTATTCTCTCCCTGAACACTGATGACACCATTCTTTGCCAAAATGAAAGCATAATGTGGCCCGCTGATCTCCACAACACATTTACAGAACCTGCTCATGCGTTGAGACTTTGTAAGTGTGACGCTTTTCAACTGCGATCGTCTGTCACACAGGAAAAGTCTGGCTGATGAGACTTTATCTGTGATGCCTCTTCGGGAGTGGAGTTACAATCACTGCCTTGTCCGTAAGCGATTAATGGATTCAAAAGGACATGATGGCTAGGATATCAAACTGTGTACTGTATAGAGAATATAGATTTTCTGCTGAGCCTGAGTGTGTCTGTTTGTGTTGATAAAGACTTAAACATAATCTGCCTCTTATTATATGGATATTTTACTTCCTTGAAGAGGGCTGTGGATGATTGCTTCACTTTTTATTTGCTCATTCAAATAATCTGGTCAACAATTGTCCTTGATGCAGCTTTGAGCATCCAATGCATGAAACAAAATGAAGAAAGAAAGACACATAGAAATGCTAAGTTTGTTAGACAACACAAGCTGAACTCCATCAAGCATAAATGCACTTCTCAGTCAGTTTTCATTTAGCATACGGAATATGTGGGCTTCAACTGTGGCAATCGATGAGGTTTGGCATTTAACTGTTAACTTTAAAAGACACCGATAATCTGGCTCCATTGTTTTTAATGGCCACATCAGCTACTTTCGAGGATAATCATTTTATCTGATAAATGAGGATTTCAAACAGTCTTATCAGCTGTGCACTTGCAGTTGTTTTCTTTAATCCTTCCATTCTGTCTCGTTGTTTTTAATTGATTCTGCCGCACAGAGCCTTTCTTCCAGAGATAATGCACTTGTGAGAACAGGTCATGATCCCTAAATGAGGGAATTTCACTCCAGTGTGTTTGTCACAGCGTATTTACCGTCCTTCAGAAGCATTTCCACTCTGCTGGAGAGTACAGATTGACTTTGTTTTTCTACATTTCTGCAGCTCCCTCTCTCATCACACGTTTTCAGAGATGCCATGCTGCACAGCAAATGGCCTCAGCGAAGAGCTGGTGGTGCTGATGCTGTTTGGAAATGCTTCCACGTATGTCCTACCTCAAAGCTTGAACCAAATCTCTGTGTATTAGGATCAAAAACAGTGTCTACTTCTTTCCCTATGTCTTTACATAATTTTGTAATGTGAGCTCATCCAGACATGAAAAATAGACCACACTGATTATCCAATAATGTTGCAACAGAAAACATAAAAAATATAAATAAATAAAAGTGTTCCAGCATCTGTGCTGTGTTGGACTGTGATAACGGCTCATCCAGTAAGACCTCCACTCACCTCTCCCGTCGTCTCATGAATCCACCACCAGTTCCACTCTCAAGTCCTTAGAGGAAAGCTGTTTATTCCACACACTGCCTAAGTAGAGGTCTTGGGGTTGGAGTGGCTGTGTAGCGCACGGTGAGGACAAACACAGGCCTATTTAGTCTGGTTGGGAAAACCATGGTAAACAGCACAGAATGGAAGCAGCTGGGGATTTTTGTTTTCATGTTTTTTTTGTTTTTGTTTTTTTTTTTTTTTTAAATACTGCATTTTCTGCACAGTCACTCTGGGTTGGGAAAATATGTTTTTTTTTTGTTGTTGTTTTTTTTTTTTGTGATGAACAAGTAGGAACAGACCAGGCTCTTTTTATTGCAGTGATGGAGAATATTATAATCAAAGCACTTTTTTCAAACTGCTATCCACACATAATGTTTTGTGTTCACTGCAACGTGTAATGACAGAACTGCAGTTTGATCTTGAGCTTTGCCACATGTTTAAACTCTGTTGGACTTTGCGGGATTGCCTTTATGTAGTGTAAATGGTTACAGTTAGTACGCACAAGTTTGCAAGCATGATGATTCCAACTTGTTAAGGATCAATATGTTTCATATCTTTTTCACTGGATTAGGATATTGATGTGCTGTTTGCTCATTCTGCGCAATATATATCACACTGGTTCGAAAGATTGTTTTAAAATTATAATCTGGTCCAGGTTGGTGTTGACGTGGGTAAAATTGAAGTCATAAACATCATTTAGTTGTTAAAGTGTGAAGTTAAAGTGTTCATTATGTTTAATTTTGGTCTCGTACATGGAGTAAAGCAAAAAATTCTCTGTTAAGATTATGCCTGGGATTATATATCTATGAATACTTTAAAATCTTATAAAATCAACCATTTTTGCCAAAAACACACATGTCTGAGTTTTAGATATTTTAAAATGTTAAGTATTTTCAAACTGTGAGATTTGATTAGAATTTATATTACATTTGAATAACTAATATTTCTAATCGGTTTATTGTAATCCCAGTACATGCAATCCATTATTCTTGAGTATTTGAAGTTACAAAGTGGGAATGTCCTCCGGGATGGCATGGGGGAACCCCTGTCAGACACTGGGCCTGTGAATCCTACTTGGTATGGTGACACGAATGCTCTCCCATCCTTCCCACAGGCACCTGTCTAGAGGTCAGAGTTCATCCTGTTGGGGGTAATCCCCACGGTAACCTGACCAGGCCAGGGGATAGTGGCAACCAAACTTGCAATGGAGGACCAAGCTGTCCCCCTAATTCTCGGACTAATCACATTTTAATTGAATTCCAGTGAACATGTAAAAAACTGGTTCAGTTTTGTTATTCCATTTTCCTAACAGATGTCCATGTGATCCCTGTAAGGTGATCTGCGGTGGTGACGTCTTCTGTTTGGAAACACATACGTGAATTGGCTGATCTAGATGGGAGAAAGTAGAACCATGTGTTTGTCTTCAGGATGGATGCCATGAGGACTCTGGAGTGGGGGTGTGGTTTTTTGAGCGGGTTGTGCCTTAAGGATATAGGGAATCTCACTGGGACATCATAAAGAAATTGGGGGGTAAAATCACATGTACTTTGGTGAGTACTATCATTTGAAAAACCTCAACGCATCATTAGCACGTGAATGCTTTCCTGGTTTGAACAGAGGTCCTTACCCTTAAACTCTATATTAGTACCAGGCTTAACTGCAGGACGCATCTGAAGGGCTCAGCTTGGTCTTCAAGTCAATCCACACACCATCTCCTCTGCAACCATCTTCATCTGTACACTCTTTGCAACCATGAATGTATACATACACATGCTTTCATAGACCAGGAAAGAAACTGCAAAGTCAAAGTAAAACTGGGTATAATCATGGATTCCTTTACACAATGCTGATCACTTGGTGGCATTTATATAAAACAAATCAAGATTTTTTTTCCCCAGACAAAAGAACACTGTTTTTTGTGACCACCAGCTGTTAGCCACACAAAGCACAGGCCAATCATCAGAAAAGAGCTGCACAGTGTTGGTGCAGCCAGGGACCCCAATGTTTCAAATTTCAAGAGGCACGTGCCAAGTATGCACACCAGCCACAATTACATAAATGTGGAGGCTTGTGGGTGCGCATGTGAGCAAGCGAAGACCAACACAAGAACCATGCAGTGGTCCTTGTTAGTCTTTACCATAGAACCATGTGTAAAAGCTACATTTTAGGAAAATAAATAGGATAAAAGCTGTGGTGTGAAACCTCAGGTTTTCTTCCGGGAAGGTACTTTCTTCATCCTTTCCACTTTTACTGTTTTATCCCATTTTACCTCCCATCCTTCCTGCTTTCCAGACCCTCCTGCATGTGCCCCTCTGGTGCTGCAGTGTTTGTAGGACTTGGTCATAGCATTGGAAAGTCAGGAGTGGAACTGATGGTGATTTCTTGAAGGAATGGAAGTGGTGGGAGAGAGTCCTGCTGGATGAGCTGTTATCAGAGCCCAGCACAGTGTTGACACAGGAAGGATTTTTTATCAGACATAATGCCAAGGGATAATCAAAGTGGTCCACTTTCCATGTTTGGCTGTAGTCAAACTACCAAATTATGTAAAGACACAGGGAAAGATGTAGAAACTGTTTTTGATCCTAATACACAGAGATTTGGCTCAAGCCTTGACATAGAACACATGTTTTCTCATCCCTTCTCTTTGCACTTTACTGCAGGAGGCGCCCTCAGAAGCAGCACTGGATTCGGGGAATTTGCCTTTACCATATGCATACAACCCAACTGCAGTGATGGATGAGTGACCTTTTTGTGCCATCAGTTCAATGATCTCTACTTCATGTCTCACAGTCACAAGCTGAGCAAATTCTACTGTCTCAGTGTTGGACACAAACCATAAAAGTGAGCAGTTTCAGGGATCAAGGTGATCTATCTACCAGCTTCTAACCACCTTACTCCAACCAGCAGCCTCAAGCCACGTAGGGGATCCACCCACATGCCTCCAACTCTCTGATTATCCACCACAACCAGCAGAAAGTTTTGTGTCTGTAGCTCACTTGCCTGTTACTGAGCGCTACATCAAAGGCCCGCTCTGTTATTAGAGCCAATGTGCTTTTGAGGAAAACAAAATCCGACTGTGAGCTTAAAAAGGAGTTGTCTCATTTGATCATTTATTACACATTTTAAGTGGTTTGGAAATAACTGAGGCTAGCGTGGTCTACATCTCTAATTGGTGCTCTTTTTCTCCCATTAGTACATCCAGACTTGTGATCCCACTAAAACAGGCAGGAGAAGAAAAAATCTTTTTCCCAAACAAAGCGTATGTCATCAGTTTGCAGTTGCTCTGTTCGCAAGTATGGTTCAGATTTGCTTCTACGTGCAGCTGTCACTGAGCCTGTTGGACATCCTGGACCCCAAACACACAAACCAGAAGAGATTAGTGTGCCATGTCAACCCACTGCTTCCGCAGATGGCACGGATGCTTTTAGCCTACTCCCTGTAGACAGCCACTCATTGATCTTTCATACTAAACTCCCCACAGCAGGACTCTTGATACTGTTTTATTTATCATTCTGGCATTTAGTATTAAGGCCAATAAAGTTTGACATGTGTGGGTTTTAACTGTAGGGGGCACTGTGGTTTCTGTGCAACATGCTGTCTCTGAAGGGGGGTAGATTTATATCCTGGCAGTCAGAACTGTCATCCCGCAGTAATACCTCCCCCATCTCACTTTCTTTCAGTCTACTCCCAGGCCCAATTCCCCAGGTCCAAATCTAACCCATAATTCACTAGTGTTGTCTCTCACCTTGACGTACACCTAGTAAACGTGTAAAACATTCCGGTGGGATTTGCTCCCATTTTAATAACAGAATATTTCAGGCCGTGTGTGTGTGTGTGTGTGTGTGTGTGTGTGTGTGTGTGTGTGTGTGTGTGTGTGTGTGTGTGTGTTGGGGGGCATATCAGTTACTAGTTTTTAAGGATCCTGGCACAGACTCCAGGAACCCCTAAGCTCCAGCCCAAAGACCTCATCCAAAACCAACACAGGGGACAAGCAGGCAATTTTGAAAATGCAGCTTTCATTTTCTGCACATATTTTCCAAGGGTGCTGCAGTCAGGCTGTCCATGATGAAATTTGTTTTTGGCTCCAGTCCAGGGCATTACCTGTTTGAGTGTCAGGTGATAGCCTTCCTAATTACCTTGGAAGGCAAACAGAGAATCTTTTTCGTTGAGATTTCACAGAGCCCTCTGCACCAGTAAATGTGTTGCTCCTGTGGTAAAATGTGATCTTTCGGCTAATGAAGGACATACTTCGTTTCCTTAACCGAATCCCCCTCTAGTTTTGGCCTGTAGGGGGAGCTTAGTCTACTTTTTTCTTGCTTTTACTACAGTGGGCACTGGCAAGAGTTTAGGTGACCCTTTGTGAGTAAGTATTGATTTATGGCCTGGGCTTGAGGTGTGCATCTCTCCAGGGGCACGCAGCCTGCCTGGACACAAGCGTGTGTGAACAGTGGCTCTCAGACATCACTGACACTCTGTCGAACCACTGGACCAAGAACCACTGATTGGAGTCTGCGGTCTGTGGCGTGTGTGTCTCATACACACACCACAGCAGACCAAAGCCCTCAATCACTGGGTCTTGGTCCAGTCCATGCCCCCATGTTCCAGAGTTGAGTGACGTGCTGCCTGGAGAGCACTCATTAGAATCTATGTTTCACAAGCCGAGCAGGGATAGTAAATCGTTCAGGCCTCAATGTTGTTATAGCTGGCCCTAACAAGCCACTCTCTGTCTACTTTATTGGAGTTTAACAGTGGATTTCATGTAGTTTTTGGCAACTTTGAAAAAGTATGACAAACAATGGAAACTATGGGTGTAAGAGACAAGACCGCAACATCATGAAAACTTGTTCAATCTTTCAAAGAAGCCCTTTAGGTTTTCAAGCCCTCTGCTACTTAGAGACTGACAGAAACATCATTAGACAACAAAAACATCCCATTTATGTTTTCAATAACATCGGGAAAGGGAGTGAGCTATGGGAGTACTGTGTAGTTTTGGGAGGGTGCTATGTGATCCCTCATCACATGGTCGAGGCCCTTCCTCTGGTACCGAGTTAGTGGATTTTCTCCCTACGGCCCTACTCCTAAATCAGATCAGCTTTTTTTAAATGCTACATCTAAGGGCCCCCATCCCACGTCTAACTACCTAGTCTTTTGTTTGCTCATGTTTTCCTTTTCCTTTGTGGATCGGCTGGCTTTGACCGTGTAATAGCGCGCATATTGGCCAAGCGAGGCAGCCTGCTGTGACCAGATCAGATGTGTGCTCCTGATTATGAAACTCCCTTTTAGTCACTGACAGACATGGTAATAAATGTGTCCATAAATTGAATTTGGGGCTTTTGAAAAGGAGCAGGGATATCTAAGGAGAATTTCAGCTGATTGTCTCCAGCCGACATGGCAGCGCTTCAGTGGGATTCTGGGGGGAAAACTGATCCTGCTGTGGTGTGGTTCGGAGGGCTGGGAATATTGTGTGTGTGTGTGTGTGTGTGTGTGTGTGTGTGTGTGTGTGTGTGTGTGTGTGTGTGTGTGTGTCAGGGGGGGAGGGTTCGGGATGTATGCCCAGCCAAGCAAAATAAAGACTGCTTTATTGCTATTCAGAAAATTGATTGAGTTTGCACAAATAAGAAGACGGAGAGCAGTCTGTAGCAGTGTATATGTATGTTTGTGTGGTTGTGTGTTTGAATGTAATTGTGTTTGCGTGTGGACTTAGGGTGTATGTGTGTAAGCTTTCAAGTCCCTTTACCCTTTCTTAGTGGTATACTGCACAGGAGAAAGTTTCTGAGTCATTACACTGACTTTAAGGGGATGTAAAGTGCACTTACAGTTACTTAAACGCTCCCTCTCACAATAACAGTACTGAATTTTGGTGAGGCGGTGTTGACAGCAGAGCTGGGATATTAGGCCAAAGCTTTTCTACATCATTCCTCTTTGGATTAGGCCTTGGATGCTCTTTCGTTAATGGCAAAATATGAAAAATGATTTTACATCTACTGTGTAGCAATATTGGCCACAGATTGCCTTTTCGTACATTTGATTTCCACTAAAGTTCATTTGTTTCTGTGTTCAGTAAACAAATAGCTAATGGCATAATTTATATGTATACAGTATCCATAACTCTTGAGTATAAAATGTCCATAATGCATTTTATTATTATGAAATTGCAGACAAGAATGAAAGATAAATAAATAAATAAATAAATAGCTGTGATATTACACAGCTATGTATGCTGTAGAAAGTAAAAGTGTAGATTGAATACAACTAGTTGTATTTAAATTATTCAAATACAAATAATTCTTTCACACATCAAACCTCACTTTGAATGGCCAGGACACTTACCCTCCTAGACACTGTCATGCTAAATCTAAGCTGAGCTACACTATGCCTAGCCACAGAGCACTCACTATTACCTCAAATCCAGTAACATTAAGTTAATGCTTGCCAAGAAAGCAAACAGTGTGTAAGTGCTTACTGAAGTGTATATATTTAGCCTGGTCAGTCATGAGGGAGGGACACAACTTCTCAGATCAGTGTGACACACGTAACCCAGCCACCAAGAGTCACACATCCCCATGTATTTGCCGGGCCTATCCTTTGGGTTTGATTTTCGTGGAGACGTGAAGTGACGGGTCTGGAAGGTTCCCCTGGGGCAGAGGGCGGCCTGAGTCATAGCCAGAGACCCAGCAGGAGCAGTCAGAGCCCCAGTTTAGAACTTGGAATCTAACATGATGTTGTGAAACTGTTACCCTTCATTATTTATTCACTATAGACATCTGTCTTGGCAAAGGGGACGGGATTCAGTATGTGATTTTTATCTCGGCCCTCTTGCCTTCCTTTTCCTTCTGTCTCTCTACCTAACTCGTCTTTATCTCTTTGTCATTCACTCTGTCTGTCCTGTTCTGTCTCTTTCCATCCCTTTCTTTCTTTCTGCATCTGTCTATCCTGCCTGTCTTTTAAATGTTATGATTCACTGGCTGTGATCTCTGTGAGCTGTCTCCTTGAAGTCTGTGTGTCTCCTGAGTGCAACCACAGAATGGTACATCACTTCTATTACATGTAATTTCCTGGGTTTTATAAGGTACATTTACTCACTCTACAATGGTGAAGACTGTTCTTTTCTACAGCCGAGTTCAGAGTATCTGTCTCTTACACCACGGCCCTGTTCATGGAAACCATTATCTGGTGTGGGAATGTGCCAAGATTAGGCTACAAAGTTTGTCTCTGGATAACATTTTGCAACATGGATTAATGTAAAAGTCAAAAATCTTCCCAGAGTTGTTTGAATTATAATATCATGTTAAGACAAAAATATCATACTTACTTTTTCCAGGAGATATAGCAAGTCCGGTACAGCAGTAGCACAAAGTTACAAAGTTAGAAATCTGTCATGAACTGACATTTTCTTATAATGTATAATAAATGGTTTAAAGGTAGTTTAATGAAGGCATAACAACCAAGCTCATAACTCTATGAAAGACATTAAAAGACAAGTTTTGATAAGTTACAGGGAATCCTGTTAGAAAACAAAAGATCTCTCCTTAATCGCCATAAAACCTAAACCTATTTAAATGCCTCCACCTGTGTTACCTTTGTGCTGTGCAACATTGCAGACGGGCTCAGTTACACTGTTATTCTTACTTATGTTTCTCTCTCATTCTCTCTCTTGCCCTCTCAATAAAAAGAGGCCAATAAATCACTTAGCTGTCTCTGTGGGTTTTGGGTATTGGTGTTGGAGCAAGCTGTCCCACCATCCCAGCTGAGTAGACATGACTCTTGAAGCGCCAAAAAACCCTTCCCCAATTCCCCTCACTCTCAAAAACCAACATGGTGAAAATTACATTTAGGTTGAAGAGTCTAATAAATCTTGGCCGAATGTGGCTGGAGAAGTGGAAAAAGGCCCTCCATGGCGGCTGCAGTCTCAGTGATGTGGATCCTGCGCTGAGGGAAAGGGGAAGCCACATAAGAGGAGGTTTGTGTTAGCACGAGGTAGATGAGGTGTGAGGGGAGTTGGTGGGAGGATATAAGGCCTAAAAGTGCTTGTGGATTATAGGGAGTGATAACTCTAATGTTGAATGTGTGTGTGTGTGTGTGTAAGCCAAAACAGCTCTTGAGAATCGTGTTCAGATAACAGAGGTCTATTATGATATATAATTTCAAAGGCATATGGAGATGGTGTGTGCTCATGTCAGGGAGAATGGGAGTTCCAAGTCACTTCAATGAAGCAAGGTAAAAAGTTAAAAAGTTGCTGAGCATTTGATCTTGTGAGTTGAGAAAACATTTAAGAACTGTTGCTTTTAGATCAACTCTTACTTTTATTATTGAGAACTGCATATAGTTTTAAGCAGAATCCTTAAAGAATGACCTCATTAACAACATTTTTGGACAGCTCTTCGGATGGGTGGTCATTCATCTATAGGTGTTGGTTGTTAGCATTAACTTGGGGCTTAATCAGAGTCACTGCAGCGTGTCCACATGGTTGATCTCTGTTGTTTTTCTACCTCTGGGGCCTGGTTGACAGGAACAACTTGTGTAATGCCATCAGCAGCCTGTCGAGGCTAATTAAAACACACATCTACAAATCTGCCAGCAATTACTACACCCAGGAACATTTGGTGCCACTCACAAATTTTAGGCAGAAAAGACTGTGTTTACTGTGCTAGCTTTTCATTTCTCAGAGTGTTCCCACAAAACAAATAATGGTTAGAGCCTTGTTTGATACGGCAACGTTCATATTTATTTTACCATTTAAATGTTACAAAAAAGTAGGCATTGGGAGACATGATAATGGATTCCAGATTTTGGTTTTATTTAATTTGTAGCTCTGCATGGAGTCATCTCATTTTAGATTATAGCCCTGTGTAAACTGTGCTGCTCGTGTCTCTCAGGGTTATATTGTGTAACATTGTTGTGTCCCAGTCATCTGGATGTGCTTTTCCGTCCTCAGCCGAGCACGCTCCCTATCTACATAACTCCCAACCCACAACCTCACGATGATGTGGTTCATCTATTTTGCCCAATGACAAAAACAGCAAAGTGGGCCATTTGTATGCAAATGCAGAGATGTAATTTGAAGTTCCCTATCTTTTGCATACAGTTGATAGCAGAGGTGAAGTATATCCATGCAAAACTGTGTGATATCTCAGATTCCTTAGTCATCTGTTAACCTGTAATCAAAACAGGTCCTAATAGGCATGAGTCGGTGGCCAGTGTATTATTAGAATAATAGAGTCTAAAACATCAGTGTATAATACAACCAACAGGTGCACTCTCACATGCAGTTATGTGAGTATATGCATACTGGCTTCATAGCTCAAAAGCATGGCTTATTTGCTTTCTTTGTAAAATTTTAACTTCGTGTCTATAAGCCTCTCTAGACATGAACTTAGTTACAAAGGTGTTCACTTATATTTTTAATTTGACAAATTTCATTTGACTTAACTCTGCCATGTTTCAGTGATAGATTCGACCTGATATTTTCTGCTCTGCAATTGCTGAAGACACTGGATGGACAAATTGCTGTGTTAAATGCTTCTGTTGTATCACAGGATTTGTTATGTGTCGAAGTTTGCCAACCATTTTTGCTATTTTAGCAGCCAACAAGATTGTTAGTACTAAGCAGCACCTCCATGTGATGGTTGGTTAACTGCCAGTGGCTGTAAGGTTGCCAGCCTCAGCCAAATTCTGTGGCATTTGGCTCTGGTAGTAATTTCCAAAAATGGATGCTTAGAAACCTGCTGCAGATTGTATAATGTGTTCACATATCTGCAGAATGGAAACAGTGAGCTATAGACAACCTGGCTCTGTTCACACCAGTACATGTTGCAGACCATCCTAGTGTCTGTTTCGGTGATTTTCAAATATAACTTTACTGCAGACCTTGGAAAGCCGCCCATATATATTGCATAATAACGATTAGAGCTTCTCTTTTACACGGTTTACTCCATCTATACCTTTTCCTTTTTGATGTTCATGAAGGTACATGAATGATGCTGCTTTTCACCAATGTCCTACCTCTAATTCATGGCTAGCATTTTGCAACAAAAATGTATATAAGAGGAAAATGTGCTTGAGAATTGCTTTATTCTTTCTCTAACTTTTTTCTTTCTCATTTTACAATCAAGCCACATGTCTAGGACTGTGATGTCGTTTTTTATATTAAGGAATAATATATTTCTCTTTGCTCCTCTGTGTTTTTGTTTGTTCAGCCATGGATACTTTTGCTGCTCATGGTAACCTCTTACCAAATTATTGCTGGAAAACACCTCACTTCCTTTAAACTAGAGGTGGTTTATCTGGAAAGTGCCACTCATCACCAGGTGTTGACGATGTAAAAGCATTGATGACTTAACCACCATGTCAGTTATATATCAGTTGGCAGTAGAGAGTTGAAAAACAGGCAGTTCTTGATGTATCATTGTTTTTGTAATATGTCACAAATCATTTCTTTGACAATGGCAGATACATGATGGTTACCACATATAAGATGTAATCCCCTGCTATGATCTCTGTGAGTCTGGCTGATCTGTCGTCACCTTGGACAATAAGATCTTGGGTAATAGCTCATATTGCGTTACAATCTGGATTCTTGAGAACTTTCTTTGTTTCTATTGTTTTAATGTAGTTTTTTTGATAAGCTGTATCCCATGGTAAATAAATAAATCACTCTCTGATTTTGTTGACTCCATAACACCCCCAAATCCCCAAATGTCCTCCCAGCTCACTGTTGTTGCTCAGCAGTAAATAGCTTTCAGTGAAATCCGGGAGTATACCTTTTTGTGAGATATGAAGATATGCCAGTTGTCCCTATCAACTGATCTGTTGGTACAGTTTTTTTTCTTTATACATTGTACTTGACAGTTAGAGCGAGTGATTCTGAGAGGGTACAGAAAGAGTAGCTGCTATTTTGGGGGAGCATGGAGATTGTCCCTGTGGGTCACAGAGCAGAGGGGCTGGGTGGGGATTAGTGTGGCTGCTGAGGAACACCTGTCTGTCACTGACGGATCCCCTCCTGCCAAGCCCCAGATGGATCTTGGGAGCGGTGGGCCCCATCATAACTTCCTCCTTCCTCCTCCCTGTTAACGCTAATGTTTTTTTTTTCTGTCTTAACTCTCTTCCCCGGTATTCCCTTACCCTGCATGTTTGGCATTCTGTAGGGGGGCTGGGTGGTGCTGGAGTAGGAGGGTGGAGAAGGGGGAAAAGGGGCTGGGACAGTTTAGTTGGATGGCCAGCTGTGTTCCAGCTGTGTGCCAGCGGAACACTGAGTGGCGTGGAGAAAGGACTATTATCTCCCACACGCACACACTCTCCCTCGCCTTTCACACCCCAAACCCTGGCCCTGTGAAATCAGGCAGACAGATTCTGCTAAAACCATCACTTCTCCTTATACATGCATGTGGTCTCCTCCTGCACACACCCAGTCACATCCGCACACACATACTTATTCTAGTTGCTGCGCAGGGAGTTATTTCCCTTTCTCTGCCCGTGTCTTTGCAAAGACACACGCGCACACACAGTTGAACAGAAGGCCCAAGAGCTTCCCTGCCATCCTCTATGTGTCAATGCTTCTGACACACAGGACTAAACAAGCCATTAGAGCATGGGTCGAATCATCCATACACAAAGTCTTATCTGTCTGTTCTCAGTCTGCCAGCCTATTGCACAGCGGCTGGATGCCTCTCACTACTGGTAGGATACGAGTAATTAGCAAAAAAGACCTTTTAGCTCTGCCAGCTGATTTGCAGCCAGCTTCTGCATATGCCTGTATTTCACTCTGACATTTCATATCCTCACTTGTCACAGTCTTTATTGTGTATTACCACAATATAAACAATAATGATGAAGTAATAATCAAATCGGAGGCAATATAATCATTTTGTTCTCCCCTGCGCCAATGTCCACTGGTTGAACCTGTGGGAGACAGCTGATAAGTGAGCTTTCTTGTGTGGAGTGGAGGTCTCTGGAGAGTGAGTGGAGGCAGCTGGGGGGAGTCTTCCCAAGTCAGCCCTGGGGAAATGGATGACAGTTACACTACCCTCCGGCCAATTAACTGTCATTCTAGCTGTTGGTTTAACTTGCTGACCTTACCTCTTCTCTGCTGTTTGTCTTATCATTTCCGGGATAGAGGACCTCATCTGTGTATGTAAAGTGGACTGGTGACCTTCAAGGAAAGGGAACAAAGGTCACAGTTCATCCGCTGTATATTTCTTTCACGCCACAACAAATATGCTGAAGAGTCTTCTGGGAATTTGGGGGCGTAGGAGGAGAGAAGTCCTGTGGGATTGAAAGAGAGCTATCTGTTATTACTTCCAATTACTCCCCAATCTCCCGCTCTATCTACCTGTAAAATGACATTAGATATGCCTGTTCTCATGGTCTTTTACAGATGAAGGCTGTGCTTCTCTGTGATGAGGCCCATGGGGGCTCGAGGTACATACTCCTTGCCCTTAAGTCATCAGCTAATTGAGCGTATTCACAGATCTTAAAAAGCAAAGTTAATTTCTTCAAAAATTGCATGGGTTTTGTCTCTGAGAGGAAGCATAGGTGGGTGGAAACTGAATGTGGCCGCCATGTTTGTCCCTGGGTGTGTGTGGGTTTGAGGTTGAAGCGTGAATAAGCGGTACAGTTCCAGTGAGCGCTGCTGTCTTAGCATGACAACAGAAGGGGGTGGGTCGTACTGGCCATTCTGCGAGGGGAGACAGCGACACAGTGCCCACCCTTCTCTGTTTGTGTTATCACCAATTTATTGTGCCCAATCCAAGGGACAAAACCTAGAGAGCCTACACAGCTGGAGATTGCTTGTTCAGACACGTTTCTGTTCTGTGTTTCACACAGTCCAGTTCCTATACTTCCTGTCCTGACTCAGACAAGACATAGGTGGACAGTTTTACATTATATTGTCCAGATTAAGTCTTCTGGATGGCGGAACGATTGCTAGAGGAGGTCCTGAAATTGGTAATTATTGACTCCCTATTCCTCCCTGAATCCATGCCAGTGACTTTCTATACCCCAAAAAAAAGAAAGGACTCGCTGTAATTAGCGGTGAATTCTAGATTTACCGGCATGTCTTTTGGTGTCCACAGCATGTGTCCCTTTCCAGTGTATGTGAAGGCCTGTTGTCTTGTAAAGGTATGACTTGTCTTGTTTGACTCTTGCAGTTACATCAGGACGTGTTATTGCACATTTATTCTACTTGGCAATTTATGCAACTCTGGCTGGGACAAACTGTCATCTTTAATTTTTCTCAGTGCTGTCTTAAGGCAGCTTCTCCCTACTATATGAAGGTCATTGCCCAGGAATAGATGAGAGAGAGTTGACCGAGAACAGAATTTGGCTCAAAAATCCTCCTTCAGCATGCATTTAGCTTCCTTGCTATAGACAAGGCACCAATGTATCCTCATGCTACCGCTGAATCACTCTGTCGCCCACCCTTTCATTCTCTAATAAACACTAACAAAACAGATGCATGCATGAATGCACACACATGCACATACACGCATGCACACACACACTGGTGGTATAGCTCTCACCATCTCTTATTTGCATGGCAATGCCATTATCTGGCTGTGAGGTGTCACGCTGGAGTGGCTGACAATGTGCCTGACAACAAGTTTATCTGAGCACAAAGAAAAGTTGAGAAGAATAGAGTACTTTCTCTCACTCCTCTTTTCCCCTGGTTTTACCACACATACTTTTAAACTCCCCATGGAGTACGAGGAAGCATGTCACCCAGCCTCATCCTGCTTGATAGAAGGGCAAATCCACTATTTATACTCCTGGTAAAACCCATGGTAAACACTTTGTATAAACACATATTTACTGTTTTGGAGCTCTGCGCTTCTTAGTCTGTGTTCTATTACTCTGTTTCTCTATCGTGTTCCTCCACTTTCTATTTTCTGATTTCTTAATATAAAATGTGTTTATTTTTATTCAATTCACTGTAAATTACTGTAACCGAATGTGCTTTTGCAGTCTTGGCCAGGTCTTCCTTGGAAACAGGATCTGTGCTGTCAGTGGGGCTAACTTGGTTAAAACAAAATAAAAAAATACAAAGGTTGAGCTGCTTGTCAGCATTCATTAATAGTGGCGGAAATTGGATTCTATGCAGACACATTACTGCAGACTTTCAGGCATGGAGGATTGTGAAGACTATTGGCTGAACTGAAGAGAATCAATAGCAGGGTTTACAACTTAGACACTGGTAGGCATCATCATTACACAACGAAGCCCTCTCACCTGCTGTTATCGACCTCTTTCTCTGGTTTACAGCAGCAGCGAGCAACACTTGGCTTGTCTGGTGATGTCATCTATGGTTTTGTACGTGCGTGTGTCTGGTTTGTAGCAGCAAAGCAAACAGAACCTGTCTGGGTCATGCAGTAATGTGCTGGGACATGAATAGCCCTATCTGTGGTATCCGTGTTTGAATAAATCACTTGCGGTGGTGTATTGCAAAATACAGCATGACGATAAGTTGGAGCTGCCGTGTCCAGTGCTAGTAGAGTCTCTGTTGTTCCTGTGTAGTGCTGATAAGCAGGCTCGACTCTGGGTGGCTCAACTTTTTCCTGAACATGGTTTAACCCCCTACTTAAGACCACACTAGTTCTCAAGAACAATGATTAACTAGTGAGCTGGTTGGATACACATAGCTAACACATGGAAGGTTTGACTTGCATACCAAAACACACGTGCACACAGGGATATGTACGTACAGGATATATATTTTTTGTATTTGACATGCATTTGTATTGTAATGTCATATCCACAATTTTAAGTTCTTATTCTATTCTATTCCGAGATCCTAAAACCTAACTAGCAACGAAGCAATGAAGCGTAAGGAGGTCAAAGGTCATAGTATCCCTAGACTTTAGAATGATTATGTAAGATGGAGTGCGAAGTGTTATAAAGTGAAATAAGGGGAACTGGATTAGGAAAGCTGTCCTTTTGCATTCCCCTTGAACATAAAAAATACCCACGAGTAGAGATGCACATGCTTATAGACGCACAGATAGCATATTCTCACATACACTGCTTTATCACAATGCAGGCATGAAGAACAGAGTTATCCAGTCATCGCTTAGTTTCTGATATAAGGCCTGTTAAAAATGTTTCATGGATACTGAGTCAATTACATTTAGTTGTAAACTGTGAGTAGGAGTCCAAATAAATCCTGCTTCTTATATTACCCAGGAGAGAGTTCTCTCAGAGTTTCATATGCAGTGTGCGGGCGCAAAAGTGAAAACAGTATATAAAAGGAACCTCATGTCTGTGGTGTGTGGCACTGATAGGGAGGTGATGGATATAGCCAGTTGGAGGTTGTGAAAATGAACTCAGACTTACAGGGGATGTGGATCAAAGCGAGGGACAGCACCAGCGATCATCGTTAGACTTCCTGCGCACCCCACCGCTGCCATCACGCCTTCCTTTACATTACCATTATTAAAAAGGAGAGGACTCTCTTAATAAAGTCTATTAATCACACCGGGGGAGTCGGTTCATCAGTTCACCCTCTCGTGAGGGTCTCTAATCAATCAAGCTCACTGGTAATGTATTCATGGGAGATGTAAGAAAGGATTTGTTTGACAGTGCTCCAAGGAGGAAGAATTTATTAAGTTCCCTTCACCAGTCAGCCAATCCTGAGGAGTCATGAATACGCCCCCACCCTACCCCACCCTTGTCCTCTCCGCCTGGTACTGTGAATAAAAGGGCCTTCATAATGTATGAAGTCTGTACAAATATTGGAAACCTCCAAAATATGTCCTCTCATTAACAGTGATGAGTGAAAGCCGGAGTATTGGCATTTGTCAGATATACTCGGAGTGTAAAGGCACGGTTGTACAAGGCCTCTGCTGTGTCGGGTGATGTAGAGACATCACTCTCTTGCGATCCTCTCAAAAGCTGGAGAAAATGTGTCTTATTAGTTCACACGGGGTGGCGAAATTCTGTGCTACACCGCTGACTAATGTACAAAGCTGAGAAAGCGCAGGGCTGATGGTTTACTGGGCCTCTGTTAGTGACGTGTGAGTGGAGAGGGTGCGGAGAGGGGACATCAGGCTGGTAAAATCATGCAGCTGTTGGAAGCAGCTATGAGGCCAGGCCAGGCTTGCTTTATAAACCCACCCCCTCTGTTCATCTCCTTGGTAAATGCTTTATAAGCACATTGACATGGTAAAGAGATGAGGGAATGCAGCTTTTTCCCAGAAACTTGTTAAAAACATTCCTATAATATTTCTTTAAAAAAACAATGTTCCTATAATTTTCTTTTACAGTCATTTTAAAAGAATTTTCAAAACTGTCAACACTAATGGAAATATGTATAAGTTAGATAAAAAAAAAAGTTAGAAACATACACATATTGGGGCTGAAACATGTTTTATAGAAGAGTGTGCATAAAAAGCCCTTACTGCCTTTGCTTTGTCCTGAGGAAGAACTGAACGAAGGCTATGCTTGGCTTCAAAGCTGCATTTCCATAATTGCCCTGTAACTCGGGCCTGTCTACAGGATCTGAAGGGGCCTGAGAAAAGCACAATCTTTCAGCTGGGTGAACGGCAAAAGCCCCAACGCCTCCCCCTCTGGCCTGTCGGCCTGCCGCCCCTTCCCCACTTGTTGCCTTTCGGATTCGGTGACAGAATTCTCCTCTCTAACCTCCATCAACAAAAGGCATGAAATCAGTGCCCTCCCTCTCTCCCGCTTCGGCCCCAGAGAATGTCACTCCTTCAGGGCCTTTTGTCCTTTGCTCAGCCCAGGGAAGCACAACAACCCCTCTCTCCCTGCTCCCTGGCTATTCTTTAACATGTTGCTGCTGCACTTTCACTTACATTCTCAATAATGAATGTGCCGTAAAACATGCAGGAGACACAGAAGTCGCATATCTTTGGCAGGGGTAAAATTGAGCTTTCCACCTTCTCTTCTTTCAGCTCCAGAGTGCGACCACTGTAACAAGTTGCCGTGGAGTGCTGTGGCCTGTAAGCCCGTGTATGAAGGTATGTGGTGTGTAGGACATGTGTTCCCAAGAGCAGATCCGCGCTCCTCCTGCGGTCAGCTAACACACGGGCCCGGTGCTTGCAAAAGGGCAGCCCCTCTCTTGGCTTGGGCAAGCATTGGGTGGGGGACGCGGTCGACAGTGGCTCATAAAAGGATTAGTCCACCGCACAAAGACAGTGGGCCGCTTCTAAGCCTGACTAGGTCCACAAAGGAGATGACATTTGTCTGTCCTGGTGGCAGGAGGGGGTGTGGCAGAACGGTTAGGGGATAGGACAGGCTGGGGATAGGAGGAGGTAGCGGCACTGGTGGTGGGGCTGCAATGACAGAAGCGGTGGCTGAGGTGAAAAAACAAGACTGACCCTCTTTATTTGCAGCGGCCTCCTCTTTCACAGGGCACCTCTGGCCCCCTCCATTGGGCTACTCTAGTGTTTATTTACTCCATGGTTTTTCCCCATTCACACATGGTCCTCTGATGGCTCCATTGGCCAGACCCTTTCAGCCGCCTGGCACCGCCGTCCACCTTTTCCCAGATCAATGAACACTTCGAAAGAAAGATTAAATTTCCTTTTAATGATTCCATCTTTCTCAGAATTTCCCGCTCCTAAATGGCTCTTTAACAGTGCATTACTTTTTCACTCACGTAGCTGTATAAAGTGTGGTCTCAGAATATTGAGGGCAAAAAGGAGCAGCAGTCGACAGAGTTCAGGACAACATAAGCAATGTCGTTAGATGGGAAATGAAGTACAATTTATTTTCACTGTCAACTGCATCTTTGTTCCCCACACCCTTAATACTGCAGAACTATCCATTAATTAGTAAATAATTACAAGACGACGAGTATAATTGAGGATCTATTGCTTCATAATGTGGTAAATCTGAATCTGAAAAATCCACGATGAGTTGCAGCCTGTAGCAAGTATGCTCCTACTGTTTTTAATTTTATCTTCACTTTTCTTACAGGCTTGTGTTGACTAGATTGCCCTGTGCTTTTTAGGCAAGTGAGCACTACAGTGCTACAGTGAGCCCCACGGCCTCTGAGCAGTTAACACAGCATGGACCTCAGAAATACGAAGAGGAGTCAATGTTGATTATTGCTCATTAGCCCGGAGAACATCCACTTAATGCTCGAGGAAAGGAGTGACACACCGTGGCCCACTGGAAATGGTCCCTGTGTAGCTCAGAGCAAAATGTGAGCTAATGCATTCCATTTGCTCTTTGTAACAGGGAGCAGGTTGGACACGTATGGCGACATAAGCAGGCATGATTACTTTGTTTCTGCCGAGGCATTTTAATCCCTAATTTCATGGACCGATCAGAGGAGAGGCCCTGAGCTCTAGACACGATCACTGGCCCTTCAGTAGCTTTTCAATTGAATCCTCATGATCAAGAGGGGGCTTGCTCTGGGCCCCTCGGGAGCAAACATCCTGTGAACAGTGAGGAAATAAGCATCCTTATTTATGACAAGGTTCAGTATGCTCACATGCAGCTAGCTGCTCCTACAGTCCACCTTTTTATTTATATTTTCATCTTAGGCTGCCATAAATATTTATAACACTAATTTCATAATGCATGTCATGGTAAGTAGTATTGAACTGGTGTATTTTAATGACTTACAGTTTGTTTTTAGAGGTAGTTATTTAATTTAAAATCACATTTATTAATCGGCATTTTTTTAAAGGTTAACATTTTTCATTTTTTTTTTTCGTTGTAAGATCATGTAACATTTCATATGAACACCATATTTACATTTGTATTGTATGTATTTATATCATCAGTGTTAGTGTAACGCTGGTCATTCAAAGCTACTTCCCTCGAGGAAGTGGGCATTAATCTACAAAAAGAGAAAAAAAGAAAAAAAGAAAAGGAAAAAAGAAAAAAAAAAAGCTATTACATCAATCAGCTGGCTGATGCCACTTATGAATATGCATCGCGCGGTTAGATGGGGCTCTCAAGGATGATAATTGATTAGACAGGAAGGCAACATGGTGAGAGGGCTCCGGAGTCTTTCCCTCGGCTGAGTTGGGGTTTGTTTAAAGCATATCTTAAACCTAGAGAGGATACGGCTCGAGCGAATCAGCGCTTTTCATCCGCCTTTAGTGCCCTGAATTGCAGACATTAAACGCTATTGTCCTCGTTGACCATCTGAGTCAGGTCGAGGAATGTGTGGCAGACCGTGTCTCTGGGTGTGCTTTTTTTTTTTTCTTTCTTTTTTTTTTTTTTCTTTCAAATATAACCGCAACCATGAATCCGAGTCCTGTAAAATTTAAACCATGAAAAGAACTGAAAATGTGACATTAACAAATAATGATGAAAACATCACAATGCCAACCAAACGAATGCTTTTCGTTTAGATTAGGGTAAGTTAGGAAATCTAAGTTTGTCGCCCAAAATAAATTTTACAATGCTTTAAACATTAAAAATATATTTTGACTGCTTATGAATGAGATGGATGAAAAAAAATAAGAATCTGCACGAGTAAGACTTTCATGTCTCCTGTGAGTCCTTTAAAGGCTGGAACTGTTTTATAATCTCGGCGAAATTTGAATAGAATAGGAATATTGACAGCGTTTTCCCACTACTGTTTTTTTCCCCTTTCTCTCCTTTTTTTTCTCTCCAATTTTTTAAAAAACATTTTATTTCATCGTAACGGCAACGACTGGATGCGCTTTCAAGGATAGTTGAGAAGTCCTGTATTCTTCAGGCAAAGGATGGCAGCCATAAGAGCCTTAAAAAAAATAAACTTCAATTACTGGCGAACGTAATTTAAAAAAAAAAGGGTAAATTGGATGTATTTAGTACGTGTTACCAGTTTAGTTTAGTTGTGTTTTTTTTTTGGTAAATATTTGCATAATTTTTGCCAATTGGTTTGTCGCTTGTGACCTCAGCTTGTTTTTATTAAATGAAGATGATGAAAATGAAGAACTTGTATGTCTTTTGTAAAAAAAAAAAAAGCACAAAATCTAAGATTGCTTTTTGAAGGATTAAAAAATAATTCTATTGATTCATTATGACACATGTACTGCGTTTGTACATCATAAAATTACAACACTTAGGGCTCGAAAAGACGTTAAAAAGGTGTGATATTGCTACAGATTTATAAGAGGAAAATGTTACTATCGAATTTCATATCACAACTGATGGATAGATTAGGAATGGGGGGGAAAAAACAGCTCAGACTACATGAGAAGAATGTGTGTGTGTGTGTGTGTGTGTGTGTGAGATCAGTAGAACATGGCCGACTGCAAAAGACTGTAGAGGGAGCTCCAACACTAAGTTTACATACAGTTCCTCTGATAAGGGCTCAAACATACAAATGATCACATCACGGGCAAACAAAATAAATGATGTTATTATTAGTTACACAGCGACGATATATTACAATTATACCAAAGAGCAGCGGTAGTTGAGAAAAATGCATGATATATGTGAGGAGCCAAAGCATTGCAAATTGAGCATGATGAGATCTGGGAGTTGCAATGCAAAGCCCAAATCCATCTTAAGGATCAACTGAACCACTCTGACCAAGTACCAATGACCCTCTAACAGTTATTCATTACCTAAAGTATCGTTATAGACCATGCACTTTCAGAGGAAAATTAATGGAAGAATTATTAATTTTAATGCGACCACTGCGCGCCTGTAAGGATAATCCCACAACATGAATATCCAAATGTCTGCCGCAATACTGGCTAATTAGCCTTCAGTCCCTCCACTATAAAAGTGTGATAAATCCCTCTCGAATATTTACTTATCACTGCCACGGAGGATGAAGTCTGTGCCTCAGGCTGTTCACTAACACACGTAAGAAAAAAAAAAAAAGAAAAAAAAAACCAAAGCAATGCAATTCAAGCTGCAATGTACAATAACAGCCACCATCAAAAGCAGCTTTCAAAATGACCCCGGCCAAAAACCAAGAATTTCTTAAAGTTGCAGCAGTTCATTTATTAGCCAAAATATAGACTTTCTTGTACAATTTGGTTCACAAGTATGTACATATTCTTAACTTTATATACAAAACATTTGAACATCAAATCCTCACAGAACTTACAAAAAGAAAAAAAAACTCACAGACTACAGGTTCATACATTATTACATTAGCAGTTTTACACAGGACATGCTTACAATGTAAGTATACAGAGATGTATTATTCTTATTTTACATTCCATATTCAAATTAAATTTAAAAAAAAGAAGAAGATGGGTGAGGGTTTATGGAGAGGAGAGAGACCCGAAAGAACCATCGCTGCTTCTAGTTGGTTCTGAGGCCTGGAATATACAGGGGTGAAACAAAAATTTAAAAAAAAAGAAAAAAAAGAAAAGAAAAAAAAAGTGTTCTAAAAAAACTAATAATAACCTCATGGAGAGCTAAAACACAAAGTGATATAAAAGTGACAATTGCCTTTCAAAAACCAGCCTGTAGTGACTTTGCATTGAGCTCATTTGCATGACCAAACAAGAAACAAACGAAATAACACAAGCGCACACAGGGATTAAAAAACCAAAAAAAAAAAAAAAAACTTAGAATAAAAGCTAATACGGGTAAATATGGCGTTTAAAAAGGAAAATGTGCTATGGCATCAAAAAGAAAAATCCCAAATGTCATTCATTGACAGCCTCACTATCTTTGAACTGGGTGGAAAGCTGCTTTTAACAACGTCTCTTCTGCATCCAAGGCACTAAGATCTCTCTGAAATTGTGGCAATGAAAATTAAAATGTATCAAGTGAACGGCCTATTATCAGAGCCCATCCCGGGTTTCAGAGAATTTAGTGTTGAAAACTAGTTGGTTTAATGGGTTGAGGGCTTTATGTAAACCATTAAATACAAGCACGTGGGCCTTAATATTACATGGATGTAACAACACCAAATGAAGGAGGGAAAGCGGCACAAAAAATGAAGAACAGTTTTCACCCAATTCCACATTTCCTTAAATGCTTTCTGATGAGGTTTCCGTAATCCTCTCGGACATTTTTCAAAGCAGTTGCATACACACACCACTCATACGCACGCAGGCACACACACGCAGGCACACACACACACACACACACAAACACACATCACACACACTGTACTCTGTAAGCTATAACTTTGTAACACTGTTCATCTGTGTGGCCTAGAGAGAAAAAAAAAATAAAAATAAAAATCCATGAATAGGCAAAGAAGGCAAAAGGAGGTTTAAAATAATAGAAATGAATGACGGGCAATGGACTAGTGTCTTTGTTTTGTAGTTAGGCCTATTTTTACATGCACGTCTCAGTGTCGGGGACATGTACCTGTGACTGGAGTCTCTGAACTATGACTCTTGTCCTCCGTTTGCCTGCTGCTGTAGAGGGCCAGGCCGGTGGCAGTGGCCTGGTTTGCCAGTCCCAGATAATGATTTGAGTTCAGTAAAGCCAGCTGATGCGCCGAGAAGGCTCGGTTCGTCCAGTTCTGGATTTTCCCAACGGGACAAGAAGAGATGAGTCTGTGAGGGGCGATTATGGTCTGGGCGGCCGGCCCTGCGGAGTTGCTGCCGTTCATTTGGGGCGATTTGCGCGGATTGTCAGGGGCCGTGGCTGTCTCTGCCAAAGACCAGATCTTTGGCTTTTGGGCTGGGGCAGGGTTGTTTTCTGAGGGCGGCGAGCTAACGGACACCGGGTTCAGTTTGAGCGGCTCTCCGTTCGCTTGGGCCGTTTTGACGTCCAAAGAAGAGTGGTGATGGTGATGGTGGTGGCTGTGGAAGTGCTCCCCTCCTCTCTCCACGTCTTTGCCATCTTTTCCCACAGCCTTTAGAAACCTCTGGTCGGGCCCTTGTAAATCCTCATAGCCGTCAGAAATCTCAGAGTCACTCCTCCCGTCTAATTTAATATCTGAATGCAGGTCATCCTGGTCGTCCAAGTCGTCCTTGTTCTCAATATTTTCCGTGTCGATGTTCTCTAAGTCGATCTCCTCCTCATCCTCCCTCTTGTCCCCCTCCTCCCCCTCGTGATCGCTGCTGTAAACATTCCCCTCTTCGTCGGTGCGGTTCCGGGGGGCCCAGGTCATCTTGTTCTCCTTCTTTAGCCTCCTCCTGGCGTTGGCGAACCAGGTGGACACCTGGGTGAGGGTCATCTTGGTGATGATGGCCAGCATGATCTTCTCCCCCTTGGTGGGGTAGGGGTTCTTGCGGTGCTCGCTGAGCCAGGCCTTCAGGGTGCTGGTGCTCTCCCTGGTGGCGTTTTTGGGTCTGGACGGGTCACCGAACTGATACTGGCCATATGGGTAAAAAGCAGGGTGATGGTGGGCGAAGCCTGGGTGCTGGACACCGGGACTGTCTTTCAGTTCATACTGAGCACCCTACAAAAGACAAAGAAGCAAAGAGTCAGAGGGATTTATTCGACTTGGAATATTAATGCCGTAGGGTATATTGTCTGAAATTCTTCTTCGCGATAAATATAATCATGCCCGACGGTATGACGGATTTACGATGATAACACAATTGGGTTATTATTAAAGTGTAAACAAACTAAACGGTTAGTGTTTTTTTTTTCTCTCTCTCTCGGCGTGAATCGTTATTTACGTCCCACGGGCTTCACAACTCAATGAAAAATTCAACCTTTTTTTTTTTTTTTTTTTTTTTTTTAACATACTTCAACCGAACGCTTTCGAGAGCAAGACTTTACTTTTATACACTTTACACCCCACCTATACCTGTAAGCCTCCCACAGCGCATTGCATCATTTCAATAACTCTTTTGTCATCCGTTTCGGGAAACTGTGCGCTAACAATAAGCCAAAAGCGCACTGTGTTAATGTGTTACTTTTTAACCACTTTCAACTAAAATTCGCAAAAAAGGTTCAACGACGAAGTTCAGCGAGGCGCTCGCTGAAGTTTAGACCTAAAAAGTGCCAATAAAGCTCTCCGAGAGGCCCGTGCCGACGATTTCTGCTCTTTTCAAAGTGTAACACAAAAAGTTACGGGGGAACGTAAGAGCGAGCAAAGTTACTCACCAATTGATTGAAAATGGATATGTCGTTTGAGTAGGGGAGAAACGCTCCATAGCCCTGCGCTGCTGCGGCGAAGGGAGATCCATACATAGTGGAGAGGACGTTGGAGAGCGCGCCGGACGGACTGAGCTCTGTCCCGGCCCGGGCATTGCTGGCGATCCCCTGGCGCTCCGGCGGGTATATCGGTCGGATGTACTGATATCCCAGCTGAGGGAAAGACATGGTGGTAGGAAAAGGGGGGGAAAGTCTGTTGCGATCTCACAAAGCAAGGGAATTGCCTCGATATCCACTTTTACAGTGCGAGCATGTGAGCAACAAAAGGTGCGAGCAAGGGAAGTCTATATTTCCTCGGGAACAGCCAGTGTAAACGATCCGATTGCGCCCCTTATTTCTTCCTCTTCTTCTTCTTTCCACCCTCACTTCCCTATTGATCTGGATGGACTAAGGTCAGGTCCTTACAGATTGCTTTAGATTATTGGGACTCCCTTGCTCAGATTGACATTTCTAGTCGTTTAGAAGCCCCTCCTATTTCTCAAATCTCACCCCTCTCACACACACACACCACACACCAACCATCTCTCTCTCTCTCTCCCTCTCTCTCTCGCTCCCTCTCTCTCTCCCTCTCTCGCATAAGTGCGCTGACGTCGCGAGCTCTTATTTGAATGGGGTTTCAAATCTCATTTTATGGCTCGCCAATCTATTTCATTTGTTATTTGTTCGCGGCTGTCCTTCCACAATTTTCTTGTGTTAATTCACAAATTTGGGCCATTTGCACAACAGTAAGCATTTTCGTGTCAGTGACTGATTAACTTTTTTTTTTTTTGTCTGCAGTCCCCTTTTAATACACAAATGCAGAAGAAAGTTTTCTTTGTCGAACTAAATTTGGAGACTCGTCTACAAGAGGACTTGTTTTTTTTTTGTTGTTGTTTTTTTTAAAAGTTCATTCGGGAAGTAAAGGTTAAGTTTAGGACCGCTCAAAACCTACCCCCCCCCCCTCTTTTTTTTATTAGTGAGAAAGAGTTTAAACACACCTTTTTGAATTTACCCACATCCATATTTAAAAAAAAACCTTCATATATTCAAACACGCAAATCATGAGCAAAAAAAAAACCCAGAAAAATAATTAGTAATGACTGTGTTTGTAACTGCTGACGGTGGTCATGCCACGAAATGACCCCGGATCACAGGTTACACACACACCTTTCCATTTATCGCCACATCAGTGGAGGCAAGCTGTGCGTTCTTACGCCGCTGTTGAGGCGTCGTGGGCTTCTGGTGGCCGGCGAATCGGAGTCAATTCATTCTTTAATTTGAGACATCAAACGAGTCGCATGTAGCCTCTTGACATCAAAGAGAGAGCTGACGATTGGCGCGCTGCACGGTTAATGAAGACAAAGTGTAAAGCACCAGCAATGATAAGTAATAAACATTTTTGTGGATTGGGCTGAGAGGATGTGTATTCTGGGGAACTACACTGATTCCATGAAGCAAGGGTTAAAAATAAATAGATAAAAACAATAAATCAAAATTATTATTATCATTGATATTAGTAGTAGTAGTATTAATATTATTATTATTATTAATAATGATAATAATAATACGTGAATAAACAGTTCGCTCGAGGAAAAGCTTAAATCTACAAATAATTGATTGATTTTAAAATCTTAATCCACTAAAAACAAAACGATCACCCGGACAGACTGACTGCACTTTAAGAAATCCATTTGATAATTTTGATGCAACCTGATGTTACTTGTAAATAATGCGGATTAAAACCAAACAAGGGAGTGAGAATTGAAATTCCATGAATCAATATATAAAAGTGTGTAGGGGGCAACCATAATCGTATTTCCACCCGACTTTGTATCAGCATCTGTTTTGTTAATCGTTTAAAAAACAACTACAGGGGTTGAATTATTATCCCATGCACTTTATTTGAATATGGTATAAGTCTTACTGTATTACTGACAGCGAGATGAAATCTCATCAATCTCTGTTTAGTTTTGATAATGCGATCCCGGTTTCCAAGAACTCTCAACTTGTATAAACCTTTAATCTTCTTTCGAAGCAGATAGTTATCATTGTCTGGGAGGGATAATAGCAGCTGTAATTTCTTATACCCATAAGGATACGCCTTGTTTCTGTAAAACTCTGTCCTGAATCTGTGTGTGTTCTTCGCCGACATCCACGCCAACCCGGATTACGGGGTTATTAATTACAGCGGCTTGCTGGTGCCATCCGACCGGAATGGTAATCACTACATAGCAGTCAATAGTATGCTCACACCTAAGGCACACAGTCATGCGCGCACGCAAACACACACCTAACATCGACCTGCAAACGGGGGGGGGGGGTTCAGACGGTGAAGTGAAGGGTGCTGATAGAGAAGTGGATGGTACCTGACATTTAAATACGCGGCAGCATAATACATGTAAAGAAAACAGTGAAGTTTTAGAGGCAAAATAAATAAATAAATAAATAAATAAATCACGCCCCAACATCACATTGCAGAAACGGAAGAGAGACACGACAGAGAGAGAGAGAGAGAGAGAGACGTGGCTGGGCCGGTACAAACGTTAGAAGTGAGAGTATAAATCTGGGAGTCCAGTGAGGTGTCTGCCCGCTGGTGTCCGCTAAGCAGCGCTCCGGGTCCTGGTGGACACGTGTCTCATCCCGGGGACCACGTCGCTCGGACGCCCCCCTATACACTCCACCCACGCCGGGGACCGTGTCTGATTTATTGCCTCCGACCAAACGCACCACGCACTAACTTAACACTTTCACACCGACCCGGGAACCTGGCGTAGCCATAAAAGCATTAAGACGCCGCTCCCCTCTCTCCTAAAGACAGTCTCAGTAAACAGTCAACTAACCTCTGCTTGACTTCCGTAGACACACACACACACACACACACACACACAAACACAAACTCACGCATCGAAATAGGCCAGGATTTAATACAACAAACACCAAGAGAACTGTAGCCACAGAGAAATCACTTTGGTAATTTTACAATTGCCAAATTGCAATAAATCATAGACTATAATAATAATAATAATAAGTATTATTATTATTATTGTTGTTATTATTATTATTGTTGTTGTTATTATTATTTACACCTAGTTTAAATGAGTTTTCTTGATTCTTGTGGAAGGATGCTGGGAGCGCGCTGAAGCCAATTTAATTCTTAGGTGCTGTAAAAAGAGGGCAATCATACACGAGTGACTTGAGGGCTGTTTTGTAGAGGGCTCTTTGACGGTAATTATGCAGATGACACAATTTCAAATTCTCATAAGCAAACATACACGGCCTATCGCTCAACAGTAGTTTCTTATGCAATACACAGGGCTCCAGCGACACGTCGCAAATGATGAACCGAGGCTCTGCAAAACAGGCGAGATCAAAGGCTTCAAACGGAGGCACTTCAAATTACACATTTGGATCTTTTCCATAACGCCCCAGTGACAGAAACACATCTCTTATCACACACGGAATCAATTTTAAGGGAGCCACTGCTGATCGACACTGGTTAATGGTGGTTAACAGTGAGGAATGAGGATTTGAAAAGAAAACGCAATTAATAGCCCTTAGATGCTTGTGGTAGTTGGGAGTGTGTGCAGCAGAAAGAGGGAGGGAGAGAGAGAGAGAGATTTCTTGACCTGCCTGACAAACCAGCCCTCATTTTGGTAAGCATTTCTGGAGAGGGGACTTTAGTCAAAATGCAGTAGCTTGCAGAGTTTGTTTAGACTCACCAGAATTTTCTCATCTCCAGTTCCATAAGCAGAAACTGCTTCCTTAATTATGATCTACGATATACAGCAGGGGAATGATTTACAGCTTTTTCAATATGGTCAAGAAAAGCTACTGGTCAGCTGAAGCCAGATATATGGGCTACATTTATTTGGGATCTGTCACAATGATGAAACTAAATGACAAAACATAAAGGAAAAAGTCTCTGTAATTCACAAAAGTGACTATTGGTATTATCCTATCCTATTACAAAGCAATTATTCTTAGCTATTGGGAATATACATAGCTGTTGTTGTTAATCAGAAATGTTCCTCAGCGGGTTTAAACTTAAATCTGTGGGTAACCTAAAAAACTAACTGTGCAACACATTCAATCTCCAAATATGCTCTTTCAAACTCATGTCCCATTAGGGTGAAATAAAGGGCCAATAAATCTTATAGTGTTTAAAGAACAGTGAAGCTTAATCCAATAAATGAATTAGTTTCTAAAATTAATTGTTCCTAGCAGCAGAAGCAAGTGTACTTTGAAAATGCATTTAAAGTTTAATTTTTTACTGTTAGTATAATTTAAATAGTATGATTTTAATTACATTACACCAACCAATCATGCATATTAAACAGATAGCCTAACTTTGATTTGCATTAGAGGCAAAGTAAAGCATTTTGGAACCGTTGCTCCTGCTCACACCATTTGGAAACAAATTAATAGTCAATGGACTGCAACTTATTAAATTGGGTTATGACAGCGGATCAAAGTGTGAATTAATGCTTTACCTTGCAAATGTTTTACATTACCTTGTTATCTTCAGGGTCTAGGCTACTAATAAACTTAAACAGTCAGTCTTTCAGGCTAAGCACATGGATTGAGGGGAAGATCCATTTTAGATTTAGGCCCTGAACAAAGCTTTGAACAAACAGCCCGCAACTTACAAGTTTCGTACAATGTGCAGTTTGCAAAGGCATTATTAAATACTGTATCTAGAGGCCTATGTATATGGGATGTTGACTATTTTATGAACAACTCAGATTACAGACTGCCTATACATGCTCCAAAATAGTGCATCCATTGTGGCTCTAGAGCTTACTAGCCCTTAATATCTGTCTATATATTATTCTCCTATGAATGCCTGCCCCATCACCTAATAAAATGTTATATTGTTAAATAGACTTTGTGTGCCAATTGTACTCAATTGTACGGTTGTAGCATCTTATCTTTCACTTCCTTCTATATTGTTCCTCTAATGTTCCCGAAGGATCTACCTTATGATTCACCTATGATACTCACATAACCCTGCAAAAAATTATAACTGTGATACAAGTTCATTTGGCACTGGGAGACTGGTGGAGAGGTGGTAAAAATAGAGGTACAAAACCACGCACACAAAAAAACGGTACTTTGCTCCAGTTTAGCTATAAATTAAAATTGATGGACAGGTCAAAATATTAAAGTGTTTAAAGTTCTTCTCAGGATCAAGTGCTTTCATATGGACATAAAAATTGTGCTTTCCCATGTTCTCTTTGTAGTCCAGCGTCACTTTAAACTGCTATTATTGTACGGTCATACAGTTCAAACGATTAATATACAATAATCCAGGCCTATGTAAAACATATCAGATGTCAATAATGTATTGGCTATATTTTCCCTTTGACAGTCTAAACAGCACAGATGAACCATAAACCACTACATTAAATCCAACTGATATCAGCTGAATATTAATACCTTATTACTTTATTTATCATTCACATTATTACTACCACATAGCACCTTAGTGAGGATTCATGGATGAAATGACTCTATAATAACACAGTACTCACACTGTAGATGTTTGTTAAGCTTTGTGAGTGCCTTTAACAACGCTGCATTGAAGGTGAGTTGTTTTTTTTTTTGTTTCCTCTCTGCCCACTCACTCTCACTCCATCTGCTGCAGTTTCCCCTGTATCAGTAACACAAGGCATTGATTTTACGGTAAAGTCACTTTGTAAAGGGAATGAGTAACTCTGGGCCCCACTATCACTGTATTACACGGGTATGGCCCACGTAACAAGATGAACATTGATTCAGCATTACGGATGATCGATAATGAAATAAGTAACTTCAGGGCCAAATTAAAATGCAAGATGGCTTGATGCTGCCAGGCTCTGTGAGAGGTGATGACAGGAGAGAGGGAAGAAGAGGGAGGGAGAGGGAAAGGAAGAGAGGGAGAGGGTGAGAGAAAGATTTCAAGCTGGTGGCCAAGGAGAGTTCCCTGTATACAGTGATGATGATGATGACTCTGAGATGTTAATAATGATCCTAATGAAAGCGATGACAGTGCTGTGGTGTCCTCAGAGTAGCTAATCTTTTATTAACAAAAACACTAATAATAACTGATATTATTATTTATTTCAGCGTGCATTACTATAACGCACTTCTCCAAATATAAGTGTACAGTATAATGTCATTCCTGCACAATCATACTCGGTGGATTTACGCTCATATGTCCAGGTTGCAGTCAAGTCAATTTCAGCACAAGATATTTTAGCTTAAACTTTTAGAACCTTTTCAAATTTGAATTAACTAATTAAGAATGAAGGTTACATGATGTGTCATTGAATACTGCTTTTATTTCACATTTCAAACCAAATCTAATGTAAATCTAATGTAAATCTTTGATTTGGCTGGCCTGTGTATTTGAAAGGAATAACTCACCACTTGGCATGCGGTGGAAATGTGACATCATAGTCCCCTTGGCATCATTGTAAGCCATGGACAATATGAAAATGGATGAATGATCTGTTGCCTCTAGATGAAGGAACTGAAATGACAATATTTCTTTCTTTATTTATTTAATTAGTTTATCTGTCAGTGTCCCATCATTAGCAGAATAATCTGTGTTCCTGGCACCGTAAAAGCCCTCTCAGCAGGTTAGTCAAGCATTTTCCTCGATTCTTTTACTGTTTATATTTCTATTATGGGTTATGCAGAACATGCCTACTCAATAAGTTGTACAGTTATACAGCTTCCAGAGCATCTACACTGTTCTACTCTTCTACTTTCCCAGATTTGCACTTACAATCCATGGAGCCAAATCATCATCCATCCATTGAGCAAGTGGCAAACACCAACCATTGCCTATGACTATCCAGCAAAAGGCCTGTCATAACCCATGATCTGTTTCTCTCTTGAAAGCATAACTTGGTTTTGGTGTATTATGGAGTGTCTTCTGCCAGTGGTAGCCAGTAATGCCCTTTCACTGCCCCACAGCTCGACACTGCGGCCAGACAAATATCAGTTTCCTAGCACTTTTAGCCTACTGAGCCAGACAAAGCCCCAGTCTTTCCTGCTGTTTCTACTGCTGATTTGAAGCTGGAGAAGAGGCAGCTGTACCAACATGGGTGAGTGGAGCCTCCTCATCTGTGTGGTTGCCTGGACTTTGCAGGGGGTGCAGGGTAAATAGTAGTTGGCAATGGTGATGCATCCGAGGAGGGATTTAAATTTGGAAATCAGCCGCTATAAAACTGAGTTTGACTGAAGTTATATGATGCTACAGTGTCCATGCATAATTGAAGATGTATAGTTGTAGAAGACACTGAAGTGACTATTTGGTTACACTGTAAGTCTGGAAAAGTTGACCATAACCAGTATCAACCATGCTGACATTGGGCTGATACAACCAGTCACATACCCAAGACATGATAAAAGATTAAAATATTCAGGGTTCAGAGAGTATTACATTTCTAGAGTTGCAGGGAATGTTTTGACCATTTATTTGTAGCATATGAATTATCTATGGCTGTTTTCTACTTGGTTCCACATATTTCTTAATCATTTTAAAAATGTGCAGTTATCAGTGTTGTTGAATGACTTTTTACAGTAACATGCAACCATATTAAAAACATTCCTACTCAGTCATTCATTTTTGGCAAAATCAAGGTAAAAATGTCTATCGATTATGTGGTCCCTCATGCAAAAATTAAATACATCAACAAGCGTCTAACAGGAAATAGCAACTAGACTGTTTAAAGGAGAAATAAATGGTCATATTTGAGTTAACTGTCAATAAATCCATCTGTATCACGATTTTACCCCATTGAAAACTTTCAACTCATTTGTCTTGGGTTTATAATTAGCATACGCTTATTAATTATTTACCAAGTATATCAGAATTTGTTCTTTTTAGGATTCAAATAGGATTCAGTCACTGTGGAAGAACTGCAATGTTGTGACAGATTCTGCTTTCCATCCAGTAAAAAACAGCAAGTCTCTGTGGTGAAGTTAAGCAATTATTGCAAAGAGAGAGCTGTTGGGACAGAGGGAAAAATGCAGAAATACTTCCCAAAAACCCTATTTTGTGACGAATGAGCAGCATTAACAATGGCATCGTGAGAAAATACCATGTGCCTTCTCACTGCAATCTCTGTCATCTTGTATTTCACTATCTAGCAGTCCAATTTCATATGTGGCATCAGCAGCTATGAGAGCAGATCCTGTGATGGCATGTTATGGAGGTCGGTGGGTGTGGACCTTGCTTTTATAATCTGCCCTAGTGAGTGGCTCAGCATGCCAATGGACTGAGGTCAGAGGAGACTACAAGTAAACACTTAAACCTCAGCAGGGCAGCTTTGATAAGGATTTACCAACCTAAACCCTGCACTTATTAATGAAGATGGTGCCAAGCAGTGAGTGACACAGTGAATAACTGTGAGCACATTTACTGTATGTGTCTGTCTCTTGTGTGTGTGGTGTGTGTGAGAACACCCAAACACAGGTGTTATCTTGGCACTTGAAGCACATCATGTTATTATTAGCCCATTATGCTTAAAACACCAGCTAATAGACCTAGGAGAAAACAGGCCATAATGACTGACGATGATAGTGACAAACTGCCACACTGACAATGCACAATGCTTACAAGTTACCACTGTAAACAAAGGCAAGTTGCCAAAGCTTTACCTGTTTAATCAAAAACATGGAAACAAAGCCTCTGAAACACTTAAGCAGGTTTGGCAGCTCAGTGTTTTTTAAGGTGCTGGTTTGAGCTGCGCTGCACCCTTTTTCATTTGCATCCAACCATAACTGTCATTAGTTTTAGGAAGCTCTAGGTGACAGGTGAAAATAAGCAAATGTTGACTATTTTCTCAGTCCATAGTGGGTTTTTTTTTCTTCTTTTTGGGGCAAGTGTAGATGTCTAACGATTGGTGCACTTTTTGCCCCTTAATCTGCTGGTCCCTCCAACAGCCGGCCAAGAGAAAAATAGAATATATCCTATGTGTCCAACATTAACATGGCTATTCATGGTTCCCAGAGGATGTATAATGGTTATGTTGGTGACCAACCATTTGGCCAAGGAGTTGGTGACAAGGTACCCCATAAGGTGCCTCAAATATTAATGTCTGTATTTCCTTAAAATTTGCTGTTGATATCCAAAGCCCCTGGACCATGAATTCATATGTCTCCATTTTGGAAACACCATTAGCTTTATCTTTGGACAAAATGTCACATTACTTTTCATATAGAATATTTCATGTTTTATCATATTTAAAGCAGATTCTTATTCCTGAGAGGATAATTTTTTTTTTATTTTAATGATTTCATGAGCTTTTCTCTTGCTCCTGCCTCAGGACAATCTCTAGATTTTTTATCCACTGTCAGTATGCTGTTCACTCAGTGCAACAGTTTCATATTTTAAGGTGTAATGAACACTATATCTTTCAGCATATGCAAACAAACAAGACAAACATGTCTTTTACTCTTGCTTGGGTTTTGAATTTGTCATGGAGGTAGAGCGGGTCGTCCACGGAAGGTCGGTGGTTCAATATCCGACTCCTCCAGTCCACATGTTGAAGTGTCCTTGGGCAAGATACTGGACCCAAAAGTGCCCCTGATGCCTGTACCATCAGTATGTGAGTGTGTGTGAATGGAATGTATGAATGTGTGTGTGAATGGGTGAATGTGGCATGTAGTGTAAAGCGTTTTAAGTGGTCGATAAGACTAGAAAAGCGCCATATAAGTGCAGTCCATTTACCATTTACCATTTATAGACATGCGCTTGCAGACACATGTGTATGTGGTTGCATGCAAGTGTGTATGTCTGAGCCTGTCTGTTGTACAACAAGCACTGGAGCAAGACTGGACCCAGCTGTCAGGTCACTGCTGTCACAACCAATAATGATTACCCTCTCCCTGCTTCTCGATTCCTCCTTCATAACCAGCAACGCAGGGGAGATCCGCCCCTTTTAGGAGAACAATACATCCATGAGTGGGCCTCATCATTGCCCACGCCCACTCTTATCAGCCCTCTGAGGGCCTGCCAGCCCCCGTTTCTCTGTGTGTTTGTGTGTGTGTAGATATCCGCTAATCTTTGTGTATCTGTCAGATTTTTCCTGTGAGCACCATTGGCCCTACATTCTGTCCCCAGGCCCACAATGATTCTAGCCCTTCTGGCACCGGCAGATTATATACCAATCAATACCTATGGACTGCAGATTTTATAAAGCAAAAGAGGGCAGTCTGCTCTTCAAACGATGCTCCCTCACAGTTAAGTTGACATAAATCATGAAGCGAGTTACGTTCAACTTCTCCCTAGCTTTTTTCATGATCCATGACTCCAACAAACACTGAGTTCAGCACATGGCAGTCTTCTCAAACCCTTACCCAATTCTCAAGCAGCCACATTAGCGGACTTAAACATTATGTACATCGCTCATCGGCATCATTTGGTGGGATTGGGTGGCTGTTAGAACATATATTAAAGAGGCCTCATAGCCTGTCAGCCTTGCCTGCAATGTCTAATGAAATGAGTGCCCCAGAGCA